>NC_066622.1:61764043-61778693 GCF_025201925.1 Gopherus flavomarginatus | reverse complement strand
ATAGGATTCTGTGCTCCTCATCAACTCCATAAACCTCCAGGGACCACTACAGCATGGACGTATGTATCTTTGCTCACCACAACCCCCTAAGCCATCCAGCGACCTCTCCAGCCTGGATGTAGATATTTGTGTCCCCCATGAAGCCCCTAATCCCCAACGGAATGCCTCCAGCCTGGAAGTAGCTATCTGTGCCCACCATGACCCCTAAGCCCCCAAGGATCTCTACAGCCTCTACATAGGAGTGATACTGTGTGTATGACCCTGCAAGGCCACACAGTGTCACTGTTGCTCCATGGGAATGCTCTGTGCATTACTGTGAATGGAGTAGGGACTGTCTGTGTGGGGGATGGGAGAGCAGAGGGTGACTTTAGGACCGGACACGTGCTCAGCCTGTAATCTGAGCTAGGCAGGAGGGAGGGGGTCAGCACCTTTGCCCGGGAAGCTGGACACTGGAAGGGCCGGCAGGAGGGGAGTTGGGTTAGTTCAGTTTTCGTTTTGGTCTGGGTGGTTGGAATTCAGGGAATCCCAAACTGGGAACTAAGTTTCCTGAACCCCCAGAAGGACTCGATTGATGGGTCCTGCTTGTGCCTCCAGGGTCTGCTGTATCCTTCGCTCCTGTTGGCCAAAAACCCGTCTGTCTTACTGGCTGGCTGAGTGTCACTGTGAGTCCCAAGAAGAGTGTGCAGGACCGGACTCCCCCACACTCCATGACAGACCCTAAGCCCCTCCGGGACCTCTACAGCCTGGATGTAGCTATCTGTGCCCCTCACAAAACACCTAAGACCCCCGAGACCCCTCCAGCCTGAACTCAGGTATCTGTGCCCCCCACAACCCCCTAAGACCTCCAGGGACCTATACAGCCAGGACATTGGTATCTGTGCCCCATAGAGACTCCATAAGATCCTCGGGAACTCCAATGTGCACGTAGGTATATGTGCCCCTCAGAAACCCCCTAACTCCCCAGGAACACCTACAGCCTGGACATAGGTATCCTGGGCCCCAAAATATCCCCTAAGACTCCCAGGATGCCTCGAGCCTCGACGTAGGTATCTATGCCCCCTACTAACCCCTTAAGCCCCCCTGGTACCACTACAGCCTGGATGTAGAAATATGTGCCCCCCACAACCCCGTAAGTTGCCCTGGGACCCCTAGAGCCTGGAGATTGGTATGTGTGTCCCCAAAAAAACTCTCTAAGCCCACCAGGGACCCCTACGGCCTGGATGTAGGTATCTGTGCACCCAAGGCCCCTAAGATACCCCGGACCCCTACAGCCTGGATGTAGGTGTGACGGTGCTCCCTGTGGGAGCTAGCTGAAATCACTCAGTCAGGGTGAACTACAAACAAAACAGGGCAGACAAATCCCAAACGCTGCTGGTTATTTCAATACTTAGATTTACCAAGCCAGCACAAAGCAGCTTCTGTAGTACCTCGCTGATTACTTAGAAGTTTAAACCACGCAGTTCCCTTAAAGTACCCAGCCTCAGGTCTCCGTCCAGACACACCTGTCAGATACGATGATGATTCCTGAAAATCTTACTTCATCATATAAAAAAAAAGGTTCTTCTAATCCCAAAGGATCAGTCACAAACCCACGTTCAATTATAACTTAGATCTTACCTAAAATACATGCTATAGGCAATTCTTATTAACTAAGCTAAAATGTATTAGAAAAGAAAGAGAGAGAGTGTTGGTTAAAAGATCAATAGACATATAGACATGAATTCAATTCTTGAGGTTCAGATACATAGTAGATGTGAGTTTGTAGTTGCCAAAAGTCCTTTTAGAAATAATCCATAGGTTATAGTCCAATTTCCATATTCAGGGTGGCTCCAGTCAATGACTGGGGATCTCAATCCTTGTGGTTTAAGGTTTCCCCCTCTTGAAAACAAAGCAGATCTGAGATGAAGAAGGATCGTGTCCCAGGGTTCTGATACATTTCCAGCAGCCTTTCGGCCTGAGAAAACAATAGGCTTCACTCTCTTTCAAAACATCCTGGCAATTAGTACAGGGTAATTTATCCATCAAACGGTTCAGATACAGGTTACCACAACATTCGAAGAGACACATAGACAATAATACTATTTCACTCAAGTATCATCATAAATGTTAATATTCCTTTTTTGCTCTTTGAATTAAAACTATAGCAATAGACAAGACTTCTTTGCTGACATCACAAGACCTGAGCAAACATCTCCCCTTCTACCTCTAACAATGCAGACTTGCATTTAAAGCTCGGTTCATTTACATATCTTGCTAACCAGTTCTTCAGGTTCACCCACGAGTCAGGTCAGTCGGTGAGGTGAGATAATTAACTCTTTCTGGTCCTGTCAGCTTTTAATGAGATATTAGATTATACTTATAATGTCACAGTCGCGGTGAGTCGACTGCTGCAGCTCCCCGTAGACTCTGCCTGCATCTCTCACCGAGCTGGAGTACAGCAGTCGAGGGGAGAGCACTCGATGTGTTGCATCTACACTAGACGCGGTATATCAACCCCCGCTGGATCGATCGCTGCCCACCGATTTGGCAGGTACTATAGACATAACCTGAGTATCTGGTGATCGGAGCTGGACCCCAGAGGGGGACACATTGAAGGAACTCAAGGGTTAAGGTGCCTCTATTGTCAACTGTCAGGGCTGCTGTGGCTAAGAGGAGGGAGCTTGACTGCCTGGCAGGCTTAGGCGCCGCAAGCCCGGGAGGCAGGAGAAGTGAAGCGGCCATGGTGTGCTCGGTGTGCTCGTGCTCGGAGCAGGAGTGAGCTGGGGAAAGGGGGTGCCGCACGGCAGAGCGGGGGAGTTGCCATAAGAGGGGAGCCTCAGGATGGAGGGGGCAGCTGCCACGGGTGGGGCACCTCAGGGTGGCGGCGCAGCAGGGAGGGTGCAAGGTGGAAACATCCTTGCACCAGCCCTGCCCTGCCCTGCCCACAGCCAGCCTCTGTCTCCAGCCAGCCCTGCACCTTCTGCCCTGCCCACACCAGCCCCATCCTCCCTGCCCTGCCTGCAGCCAGCCCTTCAGCCAGGCCCTGACACACCCCCTGCCCTGTCTCCAGCCAACTCGTGTCGCAGCCCCCTATGGCCCTTCCCAAAGCCAGCCAGCCACCTCACACCCCCAGTCTGCACCAGACCTGCACCCCCTGTCTGCAGCCAGCCCTGCATCCCCTGCCCTCTCTCCAGCCAACCCCTGATGCACCCCCCTGCCTGAAGCCAGCCAGTCCGGCATCCCTTGCCTGCCTGCAGCCAGCCCCTTCTCTAGCCAACACCATGTCCACTGGCGCCCTGCATTTCCCAGGGCAGTAACCATGAACATCTGCTTCAATGAGGGGGGCAGGGAGCAGCTGGGACCCACACATGTGCACACCCTAGGGTGACCAGACAGCAAGTGTGAAAAATCGGGACGGGGGTGGGGGTAATAGAATCCTAGATAAGAAAAGACTCAAAATTCGGACTGTCCCTATAAAATCAGGACATCTGGTCACCCTAGCACATCCCCAGGACTCCTGAGTTCCATTGCTGGTTTCCTATTGGTTCCACTGCTGGTTCTTTTCCTTTTCCTGGGGAACTTTGGGCAAGTTGCTCCCACCTCTAGGGCTCTGTCCCCAGCAGTCAATGGGGATTTCATACTTTCCCGCTATTGGAAAGTGCTGGGAGAATCCCCCAGCAAAAGCTGCTCTGACAGTGCTGTCGTGGAAAAGGACCACCACTCAGTTGAGTTGATCAGACAGCCTGAGGCTCTTTTATTGATTAATCAGAGAATACAAGCATATATGCAGGGAGAGACGACAAAGTCCCCTAGCAAGGGGAAGTCGCTCTACCTTACAGCAGTGGTACCTGGGTTTATATAGCCAAAAACCGCACATTAGCATATGAACTTATGCATCCGAATATACCATATTTGGCTAATACAATGACACCATTTCCTAAAAACATATAAAATAAGCTAATTTTGCAAGCTTGCCCTTTGCAACTTCCCCTTTTTACAGGTTGTTTTGTTTGTCAGGATCTTGGCACCTGGTGTCCACCTACTTGCGGTTTCTGCAGCTGTGCTCCCAAGCAAAATTTGAGGAACTTGGGTTCAAAAATACATGTTTGTTCCTTTGGCCAAGTACATTGGGGTTATTTTTGTGCGTGCACAAGCTTCTTAATAAACTATAGTGACCTAGCAGTTATTAGTCTATTTCAGTAGTAATACAAGGGACTTTATATTAGTTTAATCCCTTAAAGGCAGCATTTTAATAGCATAATAGTGTGATAATAGTAGTGTATAGAGAAATCAGAGAGTGAGCCTCAGGAGAGTTAGTGGAAAATCAGCTTTTCTTACTTTACTATATGTTAGTATGATTGAGGCCTACTGTCTTGATGTAATTATTAGCTTGATTAAGACCTGGCTTTTGGGCCTGGGGTTATTTTTCTTTATCAATTCCCTCCTTTGTTTGCTGTTAGTGGGCCCCCACATCAGCAAACACTTCATCAATATCTGATAGGGGGATATTCATAAGTTCCTGGGCAATTTGTTCGATTGTTTCTTGATCCACTGTTTCTTGGCCAGGGTTTCCTTCCTGGGGAGCGTGGAAGGGGTCTGAATGTTATCAGAGAGACTAGTTCTGAAAGTAACACAAATATCATTATTGATATTGGTGGTTGTGTAATACGGTTCGGGTCTGACAGGGTGAAGAGAAACCAATCGTGGAGGGGATAAGAACGGGAAGGGTACGAGGGCAAGTACAATGCGCCCAGCAATTACAGCAACACCAACAGCAAATACATACAAAGGCAATTGTACCAATGGTGAAAAGAAGCCATACATACCAAGGGTGTTTTTGGGGTGATTGAAAACTTTTTGTGAATTGACACAGAACATCACCTTTAACACAGAGGGTAGAGACTAAATGAGCCGTTTGAAGGGCATTTAAAGCTTCCTGGTAGACAGTTTCTAATAGTGAATTTGGGTTTGTAAATGTGAAATAGATTGAATTTCTGGTAGGAGGGATAGCAATGAGTGAAATCGGTCAGGGACAACAGAGGTCCAGTCGAAGGGAACCTGGAATTCTAAATAAACCTGATAGTCTTTTTCTGCGGGCCAGTAAATGTTGTGAATGCCTGAGCTAGTGTGGAGATTAAAAGCCACATCATGTATGATTGAAGAATTAACATGAACGCAGCTGCTGTTAGCAGACAGTAAGTTATGGGAAGCTAGATCTTGTAAAGTGCCAGGGCCTTCCCAACATACTCGGTGGTGAACAGTTACTACCTCTCCTGGGTGTAGTTTTCTAAAGCATTGTAGTTGCGGGGCTGCAAAGGCCAATAGGTCCAGAGATCACCTAGACCTTTCCAAAGGTCAGGGGCTATGGCCGGGGCACCAATTAAGAAGCGGTTAGGACCGCCAGGAGGTTTAATTTCCCAAACATTTCGATGAATTTCCCAGTCCCACAAACAACCACCCCAGGGGCCTGGAAGGACACGGTAAGTGGGGGCCCAAAATCCTTTCACGGGTCCATAAGCCCGGAAGGAACATTGTGAGCGCCAACATCTCCATTTAGAGAACTTCCACGTAAGCCTCCATGGCCACAAATCGAGGGGGATACCAGATGCATTAGTAAGGGCAGTGGGCCAGCGCTGCTGTTCAAGGTCCTTACGTAAAGAGAAAAGAATAGTATTGAGATAGTCCTGTACTTCTGAACATGCTTGATCCCACTGCAATGCCTTTCCTGACGTAGCAACCTGGTGGATCATTTGGGTAAGTAGGGTCTGGGTAACAACGTTTAGTGCCGAAATAGTGTGGAGTGCGCCTATACCGGCCTTCTCCTCAGTAATTTGAGCCCCGGAAATAAACCCCTGAGCTTGGTCTAATTGTCCCAGATGACTTTCATGTTCCTGCGTTTTGTATAGAGTCCAGGCTGATGCTGCAGTGTTAGCACCATGCAGCAGAGTGTTAACAATATCCCTTCTTTTTTACTCTCTGCAAGCCTAGCCTGTTGCTTCAACAGGCGTATAGCAGCACCCTTAGAGCAATTAGAATAAGTACTTGTAATTTGGAAATGGGTGAGGGTATGGAGAAATGGACAGTCCCCAAGGTAGCATTTAGGATTGTCCATCTGAACCCTGATAAATGAGGGTTTTCAGTAGGCTCATACCATAATTGTTGGTTCTGAACCTGAATGCCTTTTTTGGCCAGGGTGATATCAATTGAGTGTGAAGGGGTATATTGAAGCAATGTACAGGACAGATTTGCAGTAATGGGAATGTCCTGGGCACAAACAAACCCTACAGTGTCTAAACACATTTTGTTAACGGTGACATTAGTTATGGTGGCATGAGCGACTACAAAACATTCGGGACCCTTACCATAAAGAGGCCAGCATGTACCTGGACTAGTACAAGATTTATATTATGGTTAGTGTTCCATGTATCTATGAAAATGTTAGATTGGTCAGGCTTTTCTGTATAATTAATATAAGAGGTTACATTACGATAACTAAGATACACCATACCAAATGCATTCCACTTAATATATGGTTCATATACCTGACCCTGCGAGGAGAAAATTAACTTGGTTAGACAGTAAGAAAACAAATTACCAGTGGAAGAGGGCCTAGGCCACTGTCTAACAGTCGAGGTTTTGGGTAAGTATGGATCTGTCTGGGGCTCAGGAGGGTACGACTGTCCGAGATATTAATGGATGAGGTTACTATGGGTGGATTACTCAGAGGAGGGACCGTGGGGGGAGCAGGGGAGGTGTGGGGGTGGTCTAATAATTCTGGAATAATGTGACATGGCCAGGGGACCTGACCTGGGCGGCATTGACCTGCACTAGGGATAAATCCCAATAGCCAGTGTATCCCACAAGACCATGTTGCATAACCACATTACGTAACGTCTTTTATACCATGGCCAATTTTTAACGTCCTCTATAGTAAGAGTCTTTGGTTTAACGGTGGAGGTTTCCTGAGACCTTTTTACTCTTCCTCTTTGTTCGGTAGCAAGGTTTTGTCTGCTACACAAAGCAGAATGAGGAGTGAATTTTTCTTTTCCCTTGGCTGCGATCCCACACATTGGGTAGTGTGGAGTGGTTATTTTCACTTTCGGCTTGACTGTTGACAGGAAGCGCAGTGAAGTAGTCTTTCGGGCAGCAACTGAGAGTAAGTAAGAGTCATAAATGTTCAGGAGAAACATTAAGATGGTGATAAAACAGAGAGAAGGCAATAGCTATTTCCGCACTCGTGCAGTCTGTTTTATCTTGGGTTGTGGATCGGTCATGATGCTTTATACGACCTGCCGACTTCGAAGGCAATACTTGGGTTCTTGCTCAGGTTCACCTGCTGACGTTGCCGGCTGAGGCTGTGGAACAAGCGGGGCACCGGGGAGATCCAAAGGAGGCGTTACCTTTTTGCATTGAGATGCGTGTACCCAATTTGGGAGTCCTTGGCACTTCACTGCAGTATGGGTGGTTAGTAAGACCTGGAATGGACCTCTCCACCTGGGCTCCAAGGCGGATTTTCGTTGGAATACCTTACAGCAAACCCAGTCGCCAGGTTCCAAAGGATGGCATGCAGTTTCAGCTGGATCGGGTAGGGCACTTTGGACCTGTGAATGGATAAATCTAACATGTCTCATTAGCGCTTTGCAATACTCTAGTACATTTTCATCACAGAGGTGCAAATTTTGGGAGTTAGGGGGCAGAGGCGGGGATACTGGCATCCTCATTGGTCTAGCCATGAGAATCTCATGAGGAGACAATCCATGCTTACGCATGGGAGTGTTTCTCATTTGCATTAATGCCAGAGGGAGTGCATCTGGCCACTTGAGGCCTGTTTCCGCACACAGTTTTGCTAACTTGTTTTTTTAGATCCCCATTTTTCCGTTCCACTGCTCCCGCGCTCTGAGGATGGTGAGCACAGTGTAAACGTTGGTCCACATGGAGGGCCTTACAGATTTGTTGAGTGATTTGACCTGTAAAATGGGTTCCTCTGTCACTGTTAATTGAGACAGGGATACCAAAACGAGGAATAAATTCTTTGAGCAACTTTTTTGCTACAGTGGTTGAGTCTGCCTTAGCACATGGGTAAGCTTCCACCCACCCAGAATACATGCATACGCACACAAGCACGTATTCATATGAACAACACTTAGGCATATTTATGAAGTCTATTTGGATGTTTACAAACGGTCCCCAGGGTGGCGGGTGTGCTGCCTGGGTGGTTCGAACCGGTCGCCCACCATTATATGCCATACAGATAGGGCATGTTTGGCAGTAATGCTGGGCAAGGCTCGTAAACTTTGGAGCATACCAGTGCTTAGATACAGAAGCAATCATTCCCTCCTTGCCTACATGGGCTAACCCGTGGGCTAGCCTGGCAAGGTGTGGAAGTATAGCCAAAGGTGCCACCAGGCGGCCGTCTGGAGCATACCACAAGGCATCCTTTGGATGTTTGGAACACCCGAACTGTTTCCAGCAATCTTTCTCATCCTCTGATGCTGACTCCTGTATGAGTGTTAGATCCTGTAAGGAGTCAACTGAAGGGATGGGCTGGGATATGTAAAGAGCAGATATTTCGATAGGAGCCGGAGACCCGGAAAGGGCCGCTCGCCTGGCGGAGGCGTCCGCCAGTGCATTTCCTCGAGTAACATCGTCATGGGGTTTTTTATGGGCGGCACATTTAACTACAGCAATAGCAGAAGGTAACTGTAAAGCAGATAAAAGAGCATTGACACATGGGCCGTGGCTAATAGGGGCTCCAGTAGAAGTAAGAAATCCCCTATATTTCCACAGTTGCCCATAATCATGTACTACTCCAAAAGCATATCTAGAATCAGTGTAAATAGTAACAGACACTCCGGTTGCCAAGCAGCAGGCTCGAGTAAGGGCAAACAGTTCAGCAACTTGAGCCGATTTTACTGAAGGGAGGGAGAATGCTTCTATGACACTTTGTTGATTGCATACAGCATAGCCTGCTACTAGTTGCCCTTCCGCATTTCTTAAGCAAGAACCATCCACATAATAAATCAGCTCTGGGTTTTGCAGGGGAATATCCTGCAGATCAGGTCTAGGAGCAGATAATTCAGCAGTTACAGATAAGCAATCATGGGGTTCCCCATCGGTTGCCGTGGGGAGAAGAGAAGCAGGATTTAGTACTGGGCACCTAGCCAAAGTAACATTTGCAGCATTTAAAAGAAGCATTTCATACTTGGTGAGTCTGGAATTTGAAAGATGCTGTGTTTTGCCTTTAGTTAAGAGAGCGGTGACAGCATGAGGAACTGCAACAGTTAACGGACTGTCAAGAACTAGGGAGGCGGAGGCTTCAACTAAGATTGCAGCTGCGGCAACAGACCGGAGGCAGGGGGGTAGCCCAGCTGCTACCGGGTCTAATGAGGAACTAAAGTAGGCTATGGGTCTGTGTTTTTCTCCGTGGGTTTGAGTGAGAACACCCTGGGCTGAGCCTTCTCTTTCATGACAGAAAAGAGTAAATGGTTTTTTATAATCAGGTAAACCGAGAGCAGGGGCTTTAGTTAAAGCGATTTTGATTTGTTGAAACGCTTCCTCTGCTTCCACGGGCCAGGGAATAGGATCAGAGATCTTATTAAGAGTTAAATTTTGTAAGGGCCGTACAAGAGACGCATAACCCAGAATCCATTGCCTACAGTAGCCTGCCATTCCCAAGAATCCCCTAAGCTGCTTTTTTGTAATTGGCCTGGGGATTTTTTGAATTGCCTGCACCCGCGAAGAGACAAAGCGCGTTTTCCTGCAGAAATATCATGACCCAGATAATGCACTACAGGGAGACAGAGTTGTAATTTTTCTTTTGAAGCCTTATGACCCTTTTGAGCTAAGGCTTGCAACAAAACCAATGTATCCGCTTTTGAAGCTTCCAAGAGTCAGAAGCAAGCAACAAATCATCTACATACTGAACTAGGACAGACCCATTTGGAAAAGAGATATCATCCAGATCTTTCTTTAAGATTTGAGAGAAGATAGTAGGGGACTCAGTATAACCTTGGGGTAGTCTGGTCCAAGTATACTGAGCTCCCTGATAAGTAAACGCAAAAAGAAACTGGCTATCCACATGAATAGGAATAGAGAAGAAAGCAGAGCACAAATCTATCACAGAAAAGTACTGAGCAGTGGGAGGTATACAAGAGAGAATAGTAGCAGGATTTGGAACCACCGGGAAAGTTGAGAGGACAGCAGCATTAATAGCACGTAAATCCTGTACAAATCGCCAGGTATTTTTCCCTGGTTTTCGGACAGGTAGAATGGGAGTATTACATTCACTCACTGTCGGAACTATGACTCCCTGTTTAAGCAGAGCAGAAAGAACCGGACGAATTCCCTCCTCAGCTTGCTGAGAGAGGGGATATTGCCGGACTCTAGGAAGAGGTTTGCTTGGATTGAGACGAATTTTGACAGGTTGAGCAGAACAAATGCGTCCTACTTGGTTGGCATGCTCAGCCCACAGTGAAGGGGTACCCTTGCCAGTAGTTCCTGTTGCAACAAGGAAGGACTGGGTCGGGTTCCCGATCTGAGGCTGGATCAATTTGGAGTAGACCTAAAACCTCATTATGAGCCGGGTCAGGGACCTCTAAAAGACCCCGTCTGGAGAGCAAAAGATAGTGCAATGAAGTTTGCACAACAGATCCTTTCCTAAAAGGTTTACAGGGGAGCACGGACTGAGAAGGAAAGCATGATCAGCAGAAAGGGGACCGATAGATATAGATAGGGGAGATGACACAGGATGGGGAATGGGAGTATTTCCCACTCCCACAGCAGTTACGACCTCAGTGGAAAGAGGTACAGTAGAGAAATCTTGTGCTCTTAAGGTAGACCTAGAAGCTCCTGTATCAACCAAGCAAGGGGTAGGGACACCATTTATTAGACAAGAAACAGTTGGACCAGTTTGGTCCACATGAACAAGGGGGCGACGACGATGTTATTAGTCTCCTGGCTTTCCTAGTAGTTAAGAGCTGGGGCTGGTGGAGCAGGAAAGGGCAATCCCTCCTGTTTTGGAAACTGTCCAGGAGGTCGCGTAGGGCAATCCTTAATAAGGTGTCCCCTCTTTTACAATACCTACACTGGTCTTTCCCTAATTGGGGACAATCGCGTTTCCAATGTCCTTCTTGCCCACGAAAAGCAGGCTGTGGAACTGAAATCAGTCAGGGGATTTTTAGTCACAGCCTGTTTTGTTCTTCGCCTGGGCCCTTTGCCAGCAAAATTTTGCATGCTTTGGATCTGCAAAGCCATAAGCTTAGATTCTGTTTCGTCTTTCCTTCTTTCTAACTGCCTGTGAAAATGCTGTGCTGCTGCTGAGAATTTCTTCCAGATTTTTACCTTCCCAATCCACTAAGTTAACCTTTAACTGCTCTCCTACCTTTGGCAAGAGTCCCTGCACAAAGGCCGCCACTATAGCTTGTGTGGCCGTTTGTTCTGCATTAGTAATCCCCGAATGTCTTTCAAACACTTGCTTTATACGTTCCATATAATCAGCCGGATTTTCTCCCTTACTTTGTTTACAGGCATTTATTTGGTCCAGTCCGTTTTTCTTGGACATACATTAAGAACCTCATTAATTAGGTTGGTCCTTCTTTGGATATAGTCAGCTTCTGACAGTCGGTCAGCATCAGCTGGCCAGTTTGCCCTAGCATAGAGGCGGGTAAGGGTTTCTTTGGGCACTATAGCTGATAACAGCTGTTCCATATCGCATGTGAGGGGTTATAGCACTTAGCTATCATTTCCAATTGCTCCTGAAATTTAACGGGATCTTCCCTAATTTTTGGAAATTTTTCAATAAGGTTGTAAAGATCACCTGGTGACCAGGGAGCATGCACTATCATTGTCCTCTCCTGTGCCCGAGGGCAACTGCCGGAGGGGAAAATTAGTGACGGTTTCGGGCGGGGTGGTTATTTTCTTAGCCTTGCGTAGCCAAGTCTTATGGCGGGTGTTGAAGGCTACAGCATCAGGTTCGGAGGCAAGAGAGATAGGAGAACAACTTTTCAGAAGGGATTCATATCTTGGTGATGTCATCATTTCCCTCATTTTAGCTATTGTACCTGACAACCGTCGTAACGGGGATTCTGGGGATACTTTTTCCCAATCAATTTGCTTTAACTCCCATCTATGTCTTCATCGTGTGCTGTCTGTTGCCATTCTTTCATAAGCGCTTCCCCAGTGGTTATGAGGGCAAGGGCTTCCCTTAAGTCATCAGACATGTCAGACTGGGGCGTGGACCCACTTGAAGGGTCCCGGAGGCGTCTGCCTACCAGAACCGAGGAAGAGGAGTGGTGTCCGTACGATCACCTCGGTATCCTCTGCCTCACTTCCTCCTCTGATCTACTTCCCCCTGCCTGCGCATCCGGGCTATAAGCGGGTGGCCTATTAGGGTTATCAGGCCACTGTCTGCATTCTAAAAACAGATCAATCAGCTCATCAGAGGGGGGTGAGGATAGATTCTTTTCGGGGCAGTCGTTGTGGGCGTGTTTGGGACGGGCAAAGAGGGACTATACCCAAGAAGGAGGATTTGGCAAAATTTGAGCACTATTTAATTTTTCCTGTGCCTCTTTAAGTTGGGTTTTTAGTTTTTCTTGGTGTCTTTCAACCCCCTAACTTGAGACTCCTGACGTCTTTTACCCATTTCATCGTGCCACTCAAATAAGCATCAAACTGTCCCTGTCCCACAGAGTTAGCAACAAGGGCCCCCTGAGGTGTACAATCCTATCAAGGTCAAAACTGCCTTCCACAGGGAATTGCAGTTTTGGATCATCTCTAGTATACCAATTCCATTTTTGCAAGTATTTACATGTCGACGGGCCACGGTGTACATACATATAAGCAGCAGGATTGCCTTTTGGGGGATTGGAATCCCTTTAGATTGGCCGGATCCCATTTTCACTTCAGCCCTCTTTCACACAAGCCACTCACACAGGGGAACGCTAATCAGGATTACCACGGTTCTTACACCGATGGCGTCTATGCCTGCCCTGGGCAGGGGAACTGGGTGGAGTAGGTTTTGTTGACCCGCCTGGAGAATGCAGGTGCCTACTAGGAATGAGGTAAGGATGGGACGGGCTCCCCCTCGGAGAACCCGCGGTCCCCGCACGCCTGTCGTCAGCCCAGAGCACCAGCTTTAAGCCAACGATGCTTCTGAAGCTACGGACTTAGCGGTACGGTTTTCCTGGGGCTTCCCTCCTCTCGAGAAGGAAAGGGAGCTTATGGCTCCAATGGGCAGAAAAGGGACTCTGCGGTCCTGAAAGGACAGTGCTCGAGGAGCGGTCACAGGGTCATAGGTCGTGGAAGGGAAGGGAAAAGGGACGGGGAAACACACAAGCACCCAACGGTTAGCCACTTACCAAGGCCTGCCAGCTGGGAAGCCTTATACAAACCTTCACACACAGAAGCTCAGCTGTGGGGCTTGCTTTCGAGACACTCCCGGTCACAAGCTTTCGCTTCGCAGGAGGCTCGGGGCGTCTTCCCACAGCTGCATTCACACTGGCCGCTTGGCCCTCACACACACAGACACAGGCACTTTCTTGACACAGTCTCAAGGCGAAATCACAAAACTGGAACGCTTAACCCGGATCCCCTCAAACCTGGTAGGAGGGACCCCTGATCCCCCGATCAGGACGGACCAAAGGAGCGCGGTCCGTGGGCTTTCGACGGTACCTTTGAAACCTTGGAGCGGAGCCTTAGAAAGGCCCTGAAACCTCAGAATCTCGGCAGCCTTAGAGAAGGGCATCTGGTCTGTCTGATGGCTAAAAGTTCGAACCCAGCTTGTGACTTACCCAAACCGGAGCCCAGACCAGTCCTCTGCCAAGCCCCATAGAGATTTCAAAAGGTCTCTTACCTTTTAATTGGGCCCGGGGGTTGGAAGGAGACTGCCTGCGGTCCTCCGATTCATGAGAAGCCCTCTTGTGGGTTCCCGGCCAATCACAAATTGTCGTGGAAAGGACCACCACTCGTTGAGTTGATCAGACAGCCTGAGGCTCTTTTATTGATTAATCAGAGAATACAAGCATATATGCAGGAGAGACGACAAAGTCCCTAGCAAGGGGAAGTCGCTCTACCTTACAGCAGTGGTACCTGGGTTTATATAGCCAAAAAACGCACATTAGCATATGAACTTATGCATCCGAATATACCATATTTGGTTAATACAATGACACCATTTCCTAAAAACATATAAAATAAGCTAATTTTGCAAGCTTGCCCTTTGCAACTTCCCCCTTTTTACAGGTTGTTTTTTTTGTCAGGCATCTTGGCACCTGGTGTCCACCTACTTGCGGTTTCTGCAGCTGTGCTCCCAAGCAAATTTGAGGGAACTTGGTTCAAAATACATGTTTGTTCCTTTGGCCAAGTACATTGGGGTATTTTTTGTGCGTGCACAAGCTTCTTAATAACTATAGTGACCTAGCAGTTTATTAGTCTATTTCAGTAGTAATACAAGGGACTTTTATATTAGTTTAATCCCTTAAAGGCACATTTTAATAGCATAATAGTGTGATAATAGTAGTGTATAGAGAATCAGAGTGAGCCTCAGGAGAGTTAGTGGAAAAATCGCTTTTCTTACTTTACTATATGTTAGTATGATTGAGCCTACTGTCTTGATGTAATTATTAGCTTGATTAAGACCTGGCTTTTGGGCTGGGGTTATTTTCTTTATCAGTGC
>NC_066622.1:61659804-61763943 GCF_025201925.1 Gopherus flavomarginatus | reverse complement strand
GCACCTTGCAGTTGAAAAGCAGCTGGCAATCTAGTAGGATTCCCATGGAACAATGGGATAGAGAAACCTGCATCATGTGATGCTGTACCAGCCATGAGGTCTTGCAAACCCTTCCCAAAACACTTGCAGCCAGTTGCACAGCTACCCACAATGCACTGCTCTCTGTGGCCATCCAAGATTCTAGCCTGGATGTGCTCTGGTGACACAAGGGGCATAGTGTGGACATGCAACAGCTGTTTAAGTAAAACACTTTAAAGCCACATTACCCAATAGTGTAGACATAGCTTGAGAGTGAGACAAGACCCAGCTCTCTTGAAACTAAAGAAGCACAACTTCCCCCATAGTTGACAGGATTTGAACCTGCGCAGAGAAATCCCAATGGATTGCCAGGTCATCACCTTAACCACTCAGCTACAACTACTTGCTTGAGCTGGGTTTCTCACTACACTCTAGTTCTGTTCTCAATCTGTGATCAATTCCATTTCTTCCCTCAGACCAGCTTCCACAACACACACACGGCTGTGCCATTGTGTAAGTGTGTCCATGGCTGAACTGCAAGAATTCCTGCTCATTTCCCTTCTGGCTGGAGCATGAGGAGGGTGTTTTTGTGGTCAATGACGTTCTTGTAGATTGTTGTCCATTTCCTGCCTTGATCATTCAGACAGTTCCTTTACCATCGTATCCCCAGCACATCAGGGATTGCAATAGCAGAGGGTAGGTTTTCTCCTGGGCACTGAGCTTTGCTAGGGGATTGGTGGCTCCTTTCTTCCTCACCCTGGAGTAAACTCAGCTATTTATTCCATCCTTGATGTTTCAAGGAATAACAAGAGATGACCGAGGAAAGAGGTGGACAGGGCGGGTCTTAGGGAAGGGGCAGAGAGGTGTGGGTGGTGGACAGGGCAGGTCAGGGGAGGGGTAGAGAGATGTGAGTGCTGGGCAGGGTGGGTCTCAGGGGAGAAGCAGAGAGGCGCAAGTGGTGGGCAGGGCTGGTCTTAGGGGAGGGGGCAGAGAGGTTTGGGCAGGGTGAGTCTCAGGGGAAGGGCAGAGAGGTGGGGGCAGCAGACAGGCCTTGGGGTAGGGGGTGGAGAGGCACAAGGAGGCCTTCGGGCAGGAGAGGAGCAAGCGAAAGGTGGACCAGCAGGCCTCAGCCAAAGAGGAAGAGCAGGGGTGGGAAGTGGCCAAATGACAGTGAGAGCGGAGCACAGGTGAGGCCTCAGAGGGAGGAGAATGAGTCAGTGGGTGGAGTGGGCAGGGCCACCCAGAGGATTCAGAGCATGGAGCAAAACAATTTTGGGGGCCCTTTCCATAAAAAAGTTGCAATACTCTAGAATACTATATTCTAATGGGGGCCCTGCAGGGCCTGGGGCAAATTGCCCCACGTGCCGCCCCTCTGGGTGACCCTATCCTCAGCCTCTCCTTGTAAGTCCCCTGCCCCCTAATCATTTTTATTGCCCTCCCCTAGACTCAATCCAACTTGTTTCTGTAGTGGGAGGGCGAAAACTGGACGCAATGCTCCAGATGTGGCCTCACCAGTGCCGAATAGAGGGGAATAATCACTTCCCTCGATCTGCTGGCAATGCTCCTTCTAATCCAGCCCAGTAGGACCAGTTACCCATATTGAATGCAGACCCAGCAATATTTGATCAATTGGTTAGTGTCCATTCAGGAGGTTCTTTCTTACCTATTCATAAATAATGAAGATGCTCTAAGCAGAGGGGAGAGAGCTGTCCCGCCCGTGTAGTTAATCCATCTCCCCGAGAGGTGGTAGCTAAGTCACTAGGGCAATCTATGTGGGTGGGTGTGCAAACTGTGGTGTCTCCATGCATCTATAAGTTTAATGACACCCCTTTTTTAAAAGCACTGTGGTCTGGGAAGAGAACGGGAGATCTCTGACGCAGGGCCTGTCCTTCAAACTGTTTAAAATCACTGACTTACTCTCACAACAATCATGGGGGTATAGCTCAGTGGTAGAGTGTTTGACTGTAGCTCAAGAAGTGCTTGGTTCAGATCCAAGTGCCCCCTTACACACTTCTTCCTTTAACAAAAGTTATTGCATTTCTGTTATGTTCACGAGTTCCACTGAGTAAGGATCCCTGAAATGAATGCGAACACTCAATATTTTCCTGTGCAAATGCATAAAAACCTAGCAAACATGTGCCTCCACTGAAATCAGTTCCAATCCTCTAAAGGATTAAAGAATCCTTATTGAGGTTGCAGGAAAAAAACATCCCGATGTGTAGAAAGAATAGTAAATATGGCAGGCGGCCAGCTTGGCTTAACAGTGAAATCCTTGCTGATCTTAAACGCAAAAGAGAAGCTTACAAAAAGTGGAAGACTGGACAAATGACCAGAGAGGAGTATGAAAATATTGCTGAGGCATGCAGGAGTGAAATCAGGAAGGCCAAATCACACTCGGAGTTGCAGCTACCAAGAGATGTTAAGAGTAAGAAGAAGGGTTTCTTCAGGTATGTTAGTAACATGAAGAAAGTTAAGTAAAGTGTGGGCCCCTTATTGAATGAGGGAGGTAACTTAGTGGACAGAGGATGTGGAAAAAGCTAATGTACTCAATGCTTTTTTTGCCTCTGTCTTCACAAACAAGGTCAGCTCCCAGACTGCTGCACTGGGCAGCACAGTGTGGGGAGAAGGTGACCAACCCTCTGTGGAGAAAGAAGTGGTTTGGGACTATTTAGAAAACTGAAGACCAGCACATGCCCATGGGGCTGGATGTGCTGCATCCGAGGGTGCTAAAGGAGTTGGCGGATGTGATTGCAGAGCCATTGGCCATTATCTTTGAAAACTCATGGTGATCGGGGGTGGTCCTGGATGACTGGAAAAAGGCTACTGTAGTGCCCATCTTTAAAAAAGGGAAGAAGGAGGATTTGGGGAACTACAGGCCAGTCAGTCTCACCTCAGTTCCTGGAAAAATCACGGAGCAGGTCCTCAAGGAATCAATTCTGAAGCACTTTGAGGAGAGGAAAGTGATCAGGAACAGTCAGCATGGATTCACCAAGGGCAAGTCATGCCTGACTAACCTAATTGCCTTCTATGAGGAGATAACTGGCTCTGTGGATGAGGGGAAAGCAGCGGATGTGTTATTCCTTGACTTTAGCAAAGCTTTTGATGTGGTCTCCCACAGTATTCTTGCCAGCAAGTTAAAGTATGGGCTGGATGAATGGACTGTAAGGTGGTTAGACAGCTGGCTAGATTGTCAGACTCAATGGGCAGTGATCAAAGGCTCCATGTCTAGTTGGCAGCCAGTTTCAAGCAGAGTGCCCCAAGGGTTGGTCCTGGGACCAGTTTTGTTCAATATCTTCTTTAATGATCTGGAGAATGGCGTTTACTGCACCCTCACCAAGTTTGCAGATGACACTAAACAGGAAGGAGTGGTAGATATGCTGGAGGGTAGGTTTAGGATACAGAGGGACCTAGACAAATTAGAGGACTGGGGCAAAAGAAACCTTATGAGGTTCAAAGAGGACAAGTGCAGAATCCTGCACTTAGGACAGAAGAATCCCATTCGCTGTTACAGACTAGGGACTGAATGGTTAGGAAGCGGTTCTGCAGAACAGGACCTAGAGATTACAGTAGACGAGAAGCTGGCTATGAGTCAACAGTGTGCCCTTGTTGCCAAGAAGGCTAACGGCATTTTGGGCTGTATAAGTAGGGGCATTGCCAGCAGATCGAGGGATGTGATCATTCCCCTCTATTCGACATTGGTGAAGCCCCGTCTGGAGTACTGTGTCCAGTTTTGGGCCCCACACTACACGAAGGATGTGGAAACCTTGGAAAGAGTCCATCAGACAGCAACAAAAATGATGAGGGGTCTGGAGCACATGACTTATGAGGAGAGGTTGAGGGAACTTGGCTTTTTTAGTCTGCAGAAGAGAAGACTGAGGGGGGATTTGATAGCTGTTTTCAAGTACCTGAAAGGGGGTTCCAAAGAGGATGGATCTAGACTGTTCTTTATGGTACCTGATGACAGAACAAGGAGTAATGGTCTCAAGTTGCAACGAGGAATGTTTAGGTGGAATATTAGGAAAAAACTTTTTCACAAGGAGGGTGGTGAAGCACTGGAATGGGTTACCTAGGGAGGTGGTGGAATCTTCCTCCTTAGAGGTTTTTAAGGTCAGACTTGACAAAGCCCTGGCTGGGAAGATTTAGTTGGGGATTGGTCCTGCCTTGAGCAGTGGATTGGACTAGATACCTCCTGAGGCCCCTTCGAACCCTGATATTCTATGATTATATGATTAAATGTTCTGATGGTCTCCCCTGGCCATAAAATCGACTCATTTCTGAAAAACTGAGGGTAGCATTGGGAGCAGCGTCTGATGTTTTACTGTCTAGCAAACTTGCTTCCTAGAACCAACGCTCCTTGAGTGTGATGATTCACAGGGAGTAGCTCAAACCTCCAAAGTGCCTGGCCAGGGGCAGGACATTGGCACAGCAAGGGAGGGGTGTGGCAGTGACATCACAAAGGCCTTTTGCAGGACCTCACACTATTGGTAAAAGACTACTGGTGGGGAGGTGGTGACCTCACAGGGAGATGCTGACATCAGACAGGCAGGATAGGGGCGGGGGGCCAGGGAAACCTCAGAGACCCCCTTGCTTCAGCAAGTCTCCTTCTCCAGGTCTCTCTTTGAAGACTGAGAGAGTATTCGGGGTCACGGACGTGAGCGCCAGGAGGAACCTCTTTCGAGTTTTCTCCTTCTCTTGTAGTGATTTTTCTAGAAAACAGCTATCCCTGTTTAGAAGGTAAAAGCCTCCTGGAGTTTTGAAACCTGTTCAGTCTGATCCATCTGGTGACAGTTGAATTCTGGGCATGGAAAACACGAGCTTAAGGAGGCAGAATTTTATTCCACAGCTGGGATTTTGTCCCTTAGAATCAGTGGGGACATAAGGGTTTGTCCTTTTTGTTTCACCTTTTCCTCCATCCCTCCCTCCTCCTTTCTCTTCTTCTCTTGCTTCTTTTCTCCTTTCTCCTATTCCCCTCCCAACACCAGGAGGTATGCTTGTGTATGTGTGTGTTGCGAGGGAATGCTCTGCAGCTCCTACTGTGGAAGGTTCAGCCAAAAATGTGGGGCTGAAATATTGCTCGGGCAGTGATCCCCACCAGTGACCTGGGCCTTCCTTCGGGCTCTTTGGTGAGAACCCTCAGCCTCCCGTCCTCAGTCTCTACCCTTATTGGCTGAGCAGGGGGTTATTGACAGGGAGGAGACTCAGGTCCTTGTTGTTCTCTTTTAAGATCAAGGAAATAAGTCAGAACCAGTTCTTTGTTTGATGAATTTTGCTGCTTCTCTGCATTAATGGTCTCTGAGCAGTTCATGATTCTCTCTAACATTGCAGTTCTCCTCAAATACTTGCTGAATAATTACTGTCACTATTGTTGGTCTGGAGCTCATCTGAGAACACTTTATTCAGGTCATTCAATGTCTGAAATTCAAGATCCGATGGTTATTTTGAAAATCAGGGCTCTTGTGTCCTATTCCCAACTCTGCCACCGACTGGCTGTGTGACCTAAGACAAGTCAATTCTCCTTTCTCAGCCTTAGCTTCTCCCTCTTTCAAGTAGGGATAATAATGATCCGCTCCTACCTACCTCATGGTGCGTGGAGGCAGCGCTGGTTCTAGGTCTTTTGCTGCCCAAAGCAAAACAAAATTTTGGCTTCCCTCACCCCATCCCTGCCCCCCCCTACTCCCCTGCTGCCCAAGCCCTGGGCTTTCCCTCCCCACCTGCACCCCATGGCACCCCAGCTCTGGGCCTCCCCCCAACCGCATCCCCCTGCTGTCCCAGCCCTGGGCTGTCCCCCCACACACACCCCGTGTTGCCCCAGCTCTAGGCTCTCCTCTCCCCGCCTCCAGTGCTCCCAAACCCACACACACTCCTGCCGCCTCAGCTCCGGGGTCTGCCCCCTCCACCCGCACCCCCTGCCGCCCCAGCCCAGCCTGACTGGCTGTGTGACCTTAGACAAGTCAATTCTTTTTCTCAGCCTGAACTTCTCCATCTTTCAAGTAGGGATAGTAATGATCTGCTCCTACCTACCTCACGGTGGGTGGAGGATGGGGATCCATTGGAGAGTATCACTAAGAATAGTGCATAATATAAGGTGTCCTATCACGTTTACTCAGAGCAGATTAACACATAATAGAATAGCTGAAATAGTCTATTTCATTTGTATGTTTTTATTTTGAAATTGTTAAAAGCAGCAACGACGTAGTTCAGACTGAAGCATCTTATCTAATGTTTGAGATCTAAGTGTCTCCTCTTTGTGTGCGAGGAGACAATTTAACACACTGTGACAAACAGGAGATGCTTTTGTTTTGCAACAAAATACTTTTGCAGAGAACTTTCATCCCACTTGTTATGATTTTGAGAAACAAACTGGTTTAGTCTGAATGGGATTTTCTGACAGAAACGGTTTCAATGAAATTTCCCCACCATCTCGATTCCTGGGCTCTATCCCTACCTCTAAGAGGACAGGGAGGGTTTGTCTGTTAGAACAGGAGTCAGGACCGCTGGCTTCTCTTTCTGGTTCTGCCACCGCCTTTCTGTGTATGCCCTTGGGAGAGTCACTTCCCTTCTCTGCACCTCAGGCTCCTCCCCGTCTGTCCAATGGGAACAGGGACAGTTCTCCAACTCTGGGCAGTTGTGATCCTGAGTGAGATAAGGGGTGTTAAAGCCCTCTGTGAAGGAGAAAGGGGAGTTTCACAGTGTTTAGCACCAAGGAATTCTAAAGTTTGCTAAAGTGTCTAGTCTGTGGAAACAATAAATGGTCGGGCCCTAACTTTTTAAAAGCCCATTCAGGGATGTGAGTCCCTGTCTTTTCGGTACCTCGGGTTCTTTGCCAGAAGGAGAGAAGAGGTTCCTGCCTCCGTTTTTGTGGCCTAAACAAACCCGGTGTTGTGGCCCAGTTCTCATCTGAGATCTCTGAAAAAGAATATCTTCCCACCCATGAACAAGACAGGACCTAACATGCTAGTTACATTTTAATAAGACCAAAGCCTCCTCAAACCCGGTGTCACAATCACTGGAATGATTTTGCCTTGATATTTTACCAGTCGCAGACACAAAGCGAGTCAAATTACAGTTTCTCTTCAGAGTCAGTGCACACACAAGAATCCGGAGGCTTTTAATTCCTTAGGTTCTGCTGCCATTTCATTTCTGTCCTCTTCCAAGATTTATCATTGTGCAAATCAATGTTTGGCCTTGGGAGTGTTCCCTCTGGTCTTGCCTGCCGCCTATGGGAAATTAAAAGGGGCCAGAGATCCTTGCCGCCACCACCACCACCAGCACAAGGGGGCTAAGGCAGTTTTCTGCTCGCCCTCGCTCCGTGTGGCATGCCACCCCCAGAAGGAGCTGGCACGTCTCTGTAGTCCCTGAGGTGTGGGGGGGTCTCCCCGAGTGCCAACTCTGCCTACTGTGGCAATGGGAGCTGTGGGGTAGAGTCTGTTGGCAGTGGTCACAGAGAGACTCCCAGCCCTCCTGGTTGGAGGCTGCTTCTAGAGAGGGGTGCACATTGCTTTTGGAAAATGCTTCAGGTAAATGCTGCACCCCTCACCCTCCCCTGCACCCCTCACACCCTGCTCCAACTCAAACCCCATATCCACACCCAAACTCCCTCCAAGACGCTGCCCACCACACCCACTCCTGCACCCCAACCCTCTGACTGAGCCCAGACCCTGCACTCAGAGTCTTTCCCAGAGCCCAACTCCTCTCCCTCCCACACCCAAACTCCCTCCCAGAGCCTCACACAGGTGTGGGGTGGGGCAGGACTTGGTCCCAATCTGGGAACCACCAAAAATTATACAAACCTGCCAGCTCTGTCCAGCCCAACCTTCTGCTGATGCACCTCAGCCCACACCAATGCAGGGTTTGAAGCTTTCATTACTTAAATTCCAGGACACTGAGGGATTTCAGCTCCCCTTTGCCCAGGGGGAACCTTCACCTCACTCCCAACCAGGTTCTTGTCCATGGGATCACTGTAGGGGGGCTGGGTCCCTCTGGGTCTTTTCTCTCTTTAGGACAGGCCAGGGTGCAATAACTGGGGCATCTGAGCACCCAGGACCTTCTGTGGGGCTGCCATTCCCCCTCCCCTTCTGTGGTCCCATCTGTCACTGACTCCAGCCTTTTTTTTTTCCATCGTCAGCAACATCTCAAGCCAGCTGCACCCGCCTCAAAAAGTCAGTGTCCCCTGGTGGGTGTAAATCACTGACCACTCTCCTCTCTGAGCACTGACTGCCCCTCTGTTTCCTTGCCTCTCGGGCTGTGCAGATGGGATCTTTCCCTCCAGTGCTGGAGGATTCGCCTTTCTCATCTGCCATTGTCCCAAGCAGCACAGCGAGTGGGAATCTGAAACATACTGAGGTGACTAAGGAGCAGAAACTCCCCCAGGACCTTCCATGCAATTGTCCCTTGCCCCTCACTGAGCAGGTTTGAAGCTCGGGCAGGGAGCCTGGTGGGCCACATCCCCTCTGGGCATGAGCAAAGCAGCAGGATGAAAAAGAGAACCTGGGGATGCTAGGGATTGAACCAAGGGCCTCATACATGCAAAGCATATGCTTTACCACTGAGCTATACCCCCACCTTGGCCGGGTCTTTGCTCTAAGGGCCAAACCTGCTGTCCTGGAGGTTGGTGGCTCATGGGGGACACTTTGCGGCAGAGCCGGATTCTACACAGTAGAGGAGGAGAGAGAGTGCATGCCCTGGACCCAGGGTGCAGTGATACAAGACTCAGCCCTCATACTGCATTGGCTGAGTGCAGGGGTGAGAGTAACTTAAAGGACTTACCGGTACTGCAGGAGTCCTGAGGGGGCGTGGTCTCATCCAGAAGTGGCGTGACCTCTCAAGAGTTAAAGGCCCTGGGAAACCATCTGTGGCTGGGAGACCGAGAGCCTTTAAATCAACCAGAGGCTCCTAGCTGGAAGAGGGGGCTGGGAGCCCCCCGGGGCTCATGGGGCAAATTAAAGGGCCTAGGCCTCCAGCCACCAGGAGAACCCTGAGCTTTGTGGGACTAGGACAGGGATTTAAAGGGCCCAGAGCTCCTGCCGCTGAGGGGAGCCCCGAGCCCTTTCAATCCCAGCCCCAGCCCGGTCACCAGAGCCCCGGCCAGGATTCAAAGGACTCTGGGCTGCCTGCAGCGGCGTGGAGCTCTGAGCCCTTTAAATCTCAGCTGCAGCTGGGATTTAAAGGGCTCTAGGCTGCCCGCAGCTGCTGGGAGCTCTGAGTCCTTTCAATCCCGGTCCCAGCCCGGCCGCCGGAGCCCTGGCCGTGGGCAGTCCAGAGCCCTTTCAATCCCTGCCATGGACACCGGTGCGGTCCAACACGGCGTACTGGCTCTTGCCGGTACGCCATACCAGACTGGACAGGCTTACTTTCACCTCTGGGTGGGTGGGTGGTGCTGCAATCCCCTGCTAGAAAGTAATGGTGGTGGGGGACTCTGTGAGCAGCTCAATACCCAACCGTGGTGGCAGACGCAGTGTGGGGGACTTCAGGTGTTTCTAGGATCCACTATTTCCACCTGCCTGTAAAATCCAGCTTTCCCCAGCACATTCACTGCAGTGCAATTGGGTCAGTGTTTCCATAGCTGCACAGCAAAGAATGGTTCCCAGTTTCCTCTCTATCTGCAGCAGGATTAGTCTGTGTCGGTGGTTAATGAGGTGGATCTTGTAGATTGTTATTCATTCCCCACCTTGATAATTCAGACAGTCTCTTTCCTACTCAAATCCCCAGTACCTCAGTGACCCTGGTAGCAGAGGCTGGGTTTTCCCTGAGGGCCTGAGATTTTCAGGGGTCTTTTTCCCTCCAGCTGGAGTGAACTCAGCTTTTCCCCATCCCAGACATTCCATGAAATGACAACAGCAGCATAAAGAAAGAGGGGAGGGAACATCTCACGGCCAGGGCTGGATGTGCCCAGGGCCCCCTGCTTGGCCATTGTTTCCATGGAATTTGGCCACCTGCTTTGCACAAGGGACAGAGAAAGATCTTGCTGTTCCTGTGTCTGTGTAAAGAAAATTATGCTTCTGTATGAAAGAGAGGAGGGAAATGGCCCCATGATGGGACAATATCCTCAGGATTTAGACCTAAGGACTCAGGTTGAGAACTGATTTAACTCCACTCATCTGGGATTTAACAAATTCCCTTCCACAGAGACACTGGGAACTTGAGACCTTGATCCAGACTCTGCAGCTTCAGGCTTCTTTAACTCCTGGTAAAAACCTGAACTTGATTCCCAGAAGGGAGAGAGGAGAAGCCTGAAGTTGCCTTTGGTCCAAGGCTGGGATCTCCTGGATGGGTAGAAACGTCCTTCCCTGCTACCAGGGGACAGCAGCTACTGGAGACATAGCAGAGGTCAGAGGAAGGGGGGTTGTTGAATGCACTTTATGTGCACAGGACCCCACTAACTCTAAATCCTCCACTCTAGCAGGAACTTAGAAAGTCAGACCTCGGTCAATGGCAGGACTGGGCTTTGAAAAAGAGATTCGTTTTTCCTCCCCATCATGAGAAAGAAAGTAAGAGCTGGCAGCTCTGGTGCAGAAAACCACTTTTTCCTCTGGCTGCAGAGCTTCCAACCAGGCACAGACGACTGGTGTCTCCTGAAGGGGCGAGCACAATGTCAAGGTTCATAGACTCATAGACTCTAGGACTGGAAGGGACCTCGAGAGGTCATCGAGTCCAGTCCCCTGCCCTCATGGCAGGACCAAATACTGTCTAGACCATCCCTGATAGACATTTATCTAACCTACTCTTAAATATCTCCAGAGATGGAGATTCCACAACTTCCCTAGGCAATCTATTCCAGTGTTTAACTACCCTGACAGTTAGGAACTTTTTCCTAATGTCCAACCTAAATCTCCCTTGCTGCAGTTTAAGCCCATTGCTTCTTGTTCTATCATTGGAGGCTAAGGTGAACAAGTTTTCTCCCTCCTCCTGATGACACCCTTTTAGATACCTGAAAACTGCTATCATGTCCCCTCTCAGTCTTCTCTTTTCCAAACTAAACAAACCCAATTCCTTCAGCCTTCCTTCATAGGTCATGTTCTCAAGACCTTTAATCATTCTTGTTGCTCTTCTCTGGACCCTCTCCAATTTCTCCACATCTTTCTTGAAATGCGGTGCCCAGAACTGGACACAATACTCCAGTTGGGGCCTAACCAGCGCAGAGAAAAGCGGAAGAATGACTTCTCGTGTCTTGTTTACAACACACCTGTTAATGCATCCCAGAATCACGTTTGCTTTTTTTGCAACAGTATCACACTGTTGACTCATATTAAGCTTGTGGTCCACTATGACCCCTAGATCTCTTTCTGCCATACTCCTTCCTAGACAGTCTCCTCCCATTCTGTATGTGTGAAACTGATTGTTCCTTCCTAAGTGGAGCACTTTGCATTTATCTTTATTGAACTTCATCCTGTTTACCTCAGACCATTTCTCCAACTTGTCCAGATCATTTTGAATTTTGACCCTGTCCTCCAAAGCAGTTGCAATCCCTCCCAGTTTGGTATCATCTGCAAACTTAATAAGCGTACTTTCTATGCCAACATCTAAATCGTTGATGAAGATATTGAACAGAACCGGTCCCAAAACAGAACCCTGCGGAACCCCACTTGTTATACCTTTCCAGCAGGATTGGGAGCCATTAACAACTACTCTCTGAGTACGGTTATCCAGCCAGTTATGCACCCACCTTATAGTAGCCCCATCTAAATTGTACTTTCCTAGCTTATCTATAAGAATATCATGCGAGACTGTATCAAATGCCTTACTGAAGCCTAGATATATCACATCCACCGCTTCTCCCTTATCCACAAGGCTCGTTATCCTATCAAAGAATGTTATCAGATTAGTTTGACATGATTTGTTCTTTACAAATCCATGCTGGCTATTCCCGATCACCTTACCACCTTCCAAGTGTTTGCAGATGATTTCTTTGATTACCTGCTCCATTATCTTCCCTGGCACAGAAGTTAAACTAACTGGTCTGTAGTTTCCTGGGTTGTTTTTATTTCCCTTTTTATAGATGGGCACTATATTTGCCCCCTTCCAGTCTTCTGGAATCTCCCCCGTCTCCCATGATTTCCCAAAGATAATAGCTAGAGGCTCAGATACCTCTTCTATTAACTCCTTCAGTATTCTAGGATGCATTTCATCAGGCCCTGGTGACTTGCAGGCATCTAACTTTTCTAAGTGATTTTTTACTTGCTCTTTGCTTATTTTCTCTTCTAAATCAACCCTCTTCCCGTAAGCATTCACTATACTAGACATTCCTTCAGACTTCTCAGTGAAGACCGAAACAAAGAAGTCATTAAGCATCTCTGCCATTTCCAAGTCTCCCGTTACTGTTACCCCCTCCTCATTGAGCAGTGGGCCTACCCTGTCCTTAGTCTTCCTCTTGCTTCGAATGTATTGATAAAAAGTCTTCTTGTTTCCCTTTATTCCCATAGCTAGTTTGAGTTCATTTTGTGCTTTTGCTTTTCTAATCTTGCCTCTGCATTCCTGTGTTATTTGCCTATATTCATCCTTCGTGATCTGCCCTAGTTTCCATTTTTTATATGACGCCTTTTTATTTTGTAGGTCACGCAAGATCTCAAGGGTAAGCCAAGGTGGTCTTTTGCCACATTTTCTATCTTTCCTAACCATTGGAATAACTTGCTTTTGGGCCCTTAATAGCGTCCCTTTGAAAAACTGCCAACTTTCCTCAGTTGTTTTTCCCCTCAGTCTTAATTCCCATGGGACCTTGCCTATCAGCTCTCTGAGCTTACCAAAATCCGCCTTCCTGAAATCTATTGTCTCTATTCTGCTGTACTCCCTTCTACCCTTCCTTAGAATTGCAAATTCTATGATTTCATGATCACTTTCACCCAAGCTTCCTTCTACTTTCAAATTCTCAACAAGTTCCTCCCTATTTGTTAAAATCAAGTCTAGAACAGCTTCCCCCCTAGTAGCTTTTTCAACTTTCTGAAATAAAAAGTTGTCTGCAATGCAGTCCAGGAACTTATTGGATAGTCTGTGCCTCGCGGTGTTATTGTCCCAACATATATCTGGATAGTTGAAGTCCCCCATCACCACCAAATCTTGGGCTTTGGATGATTTTGTTAGTTGTTTGAAAAAAGCCTCATCCACCTCTTCCGCCTGATTAGGTGGCCTGTAGTAGACTCCCAGCACGACATCACCTGTGTTTTTTACCCCTTTTAGCCTAACCCAGAGACTCTCCACCCTTCCGTCTCCTATGTCCATCTCCACCTCAGTCCAAGTGTGTACATTTTTAATATATAAGGCAACACCTCCTCCCTTTTTCCCCTGTCTATCCTTCCTGAGCAAACTATACCCATCCACACCAACATTCCAGTCGTGTGTATTATCCCACCAAGTTTCAGTAATGCCAATTATGTCATAGTTGTATTTGTTTATTAGCACTTCCAGTTCTTCCTGCTTATTACCCATACTTCTTGCATTTGTATAAAGGCATCTAAGATACTTGTTTGATTTTGCCTCCCAGCTTTGCCCTGACCCTCCTTCCTCTCTGCCATTATAGCCCGTGCTCCCTCCTGCTTCCAACCCATCTCCCAGGTCTTGTTCCCCACTTTCCTGTGGGCTTTGCTCACCTGTCCCCCTTGCAATCAACAGCCCCCCCAGCTGTGAACAGTGCAGGGAGAGGAAGCAGCAAAGGCAGCCCCTCTCCACTCACCCCTGCAGCAGCTGCTTTGCAGGGAGGGGGCCTGGCAGCACCACATGATGCAGCAGGCGATAGCTAACCCAGGTGGGGCACATGACCCGACACACGCCCTCTGCAAGTGTTGCCTCTGAAATTAGGAACACTGGTGAGTTCAGGACACAGCTGCACACCCAGAAGAAAGCCCAATACAACATACCGAGGGTGAAGGGGGTGCTAACACCTGGCATCAAACCAGAAACCTTTAGATCTTCAATCCAATGCACTCCCAGCTGAGCTACTTTGGCAATGACCAAGCACACCAGGAAGGCTTAATACATGAACCGCAGCACATGCTGGGAAGATTTAAATCTGGATGTCACAACACAGGAGCCAAGCAGTGGACTTGGCCTGGAGGGGCAGGCTGGGGTTTCCTATATCCCTTTCACTCAAGCCAGCACCTGCCCCCTCACAAGCTGTCACTGGCATCCCCAGGTCGGCAAGAAAGGAGCAGCGGTTCTCACTGGAACAACCTCACCCACAGCTCGCAGGCTCCTCCCAAGCCTAAAACAGAAAACCATCTTTCCAGAAAGCAGCTGATTAGGATTCATCATTATCAATAGAACATCTCTCCAGTCAACAATGACAAATGCAAGATGGACATCGCTTGCTATTTTAGCACTTGGAAATGTCATCAACTAGTCTCTGGATCTCTCGAATGCTGTGCTTCAGGTCATGGGGAAAAGGTGAGAGAAGCAACCTTTCAACTAAAGGCCTGGGGTTAACATCCTAACGCTGTCTCCTACTGTAACAATACTTAATACTGGCCAGCCCTGTGCTGGTGGCAGTTTCATTGCTAGGTGTTAGTACAGTTCAGTTACTGTCAAAATTAAAAAGTTTCTATATGCTTAGAGGAAATGAATTTGTTTGATTTGCTTATATGTGGTATGAATAAATACAGGTTTACAGAATCTAGCCTGCAAATTTATCATCTTATATGACAGAGAAAACCATACATTGAAATCATGAACTGAGCTACAAATGCAATGAAAAATAAGATATTCAAAATTTTAACATGGAGGTGGCACCGAAGACACGTCTTACCTGGGGTGCCACTTGGTCTAGGGCAGACCCTGTCAGGGAGAACAGGAGTTAGAGTCACATGTCTATTTTCAGGCTGTAATCTGTGGGCACCCTGCTTTGGGGGAGGGATCGCAGTAACCCAGACTCAGGGCTGGAACAGGCCCCTGATTGAGGGGGTGGCTGCATGGTTTACAGCGCTCTGATGTCTCAGACAACGTGTCTCTCCCAAAGCCTCAGATCTGCATCCCCAGAAGGCTACTGCACTGCCTCCGCTCCTTTCACCTTCTACAGTAAGGAGCAGCAGCAAGGGTCAGGGATGAGCCATAGGGCACTAGGTGGGGGGCAGAGGCTTCAGGAGCCCAGAGTGTTTGCCTGTCTGGACATTTTGGCTGAGACCTCAGGGACACATTGTGAGGCAGAATCCCAGGCATCTGTATGAAAGGAGCATAAGGACGTAAGAGCAGCCAGACTGGTTCAGACTGAATCCATCTCGCCCAGTGTCCTGTCTTCCCATAGCAGCCAAAGCAGGTGCCTCAGAGGGAATGAACAGGACAGGTAATTATCAAGTGATCTATCCCCTGTCACCCGCTCCCAGCAAACAGAGACTAGGGACACCTTCCCTGCCCATCCTGGCTCAGAGCATGTCCTCCATGAATTGATTTAGCTCTTTTTCTGAGCCCTGTTATAGTCTTGGCCTTCACAACATCCTCTGGCAAGGAGTTCCACACTTTGACTGTGCGTTGTGTGAAAAAATACTTCCTTTTGTTTGTTTTAAATGTGCTGTCTATTAATTTCACTTGGTGACCCCTAGTTCTTGTGTTATGAGAAGGAATAAGTAACACTTCCTTATTTACTTTCTCCACACCAGCCATGATTTTATAGACCTCTATCATATTTCCCTTTGGTCATCTTTTCTCCAAGCTGAAAAGTCCCAGGCTTATTATTCTCTCTTCATATGGCAGACACTCCATACCCCTTTCTGAACCTTTTCCAATTCCAATACATCTTTTCTGAGATGGGTGACCATATCTGCATGCAGCATTCAAGATGTGGGTGTACCACGGATTTATACAGCGGCAATAAGATTTTCTCTCTTATATTCTATCCCTTTCCTTATGACTCCCAACATTCTGTTCACTTTTTACCGACCGCTGCACACTGAGTGGATGTTTGCAGAGAACTATCCACAGTGACTCCAAGATCTCTCACTTGAGTTGCAACAGCTATTTGACATCCCATCGTTTTATATGTAGAGTTGGGATTATGTTTGCCAATGTGCATCACTTTGCATTTATCAGCATCGAATTTCATCTGCCATTTTGTTGCCCTTTCACCTAGTTTTGTGAAATCTCTTTTTAGCTCCTCACAGGCTGGTTTGAACTTAACTGTCCTCTGTAGTTTTGGATCATCTGCAAATTTTGTCACCTCTCTGTTTAGCAGATCACTTATCAATATGTTGACTAGTCCTGGTCCCAGTATAGACACCAGTAGGTACGAGTTTGTATCCTGAAAACTGACCTTTTATTCCTACCCTTTGTTTCCCAGATTTAACCAGTTATTGATCCATGTGAGGACCTTCCAGAGGTGAAAGTAAGCCGGTACGTTCTGGTATGGGGTACTGACAAGAGCGGGTATGCTATGCCAGGCCGGCCTGGCTTTCCCAGGCTGGTGATTTAAAGGGCCCAGGGCTCCCTGCAGTGGCTGGAGCCCCAGGCCCTTTAAATCGCCTCCTGAGCCCGCCTGCTGGAGCCCTGGGACCTTTAAGTCACCTACCAAGCCCTTCTGCTGGAGCCCCCGGAAGCAAATCACTGCCATGTATGCTGCTCTCTCCTGCACTACGAACACAGAGCAGGGGCGGTGGGAGCTTCCTTACAGTGGGGCAGGGGCACCGTTGTCTGAACTGTGGCGCTCTCATGACAACCCTTCCCCAAGGAACCACACTCACACCACCCCTCCCCCTGAGGCCACCCCCACAGAACACCTCTTCCTCCCAAGACTCCACCCTTCCCCCCCATCACTTGTCTTAACAGCCGGTAAAGAGTGGTGGGGCCATGACCCTCTAACCTCCCTGTTCCAGCACACCAGACACAGAGCTAAGCTGGCAGCAATGTGCATGTGTGACAGAGGCTGCTGTGCTGAGCTGAGCCAGTGAGGGAAGCAGGGGCTGATGTTGGGGCTGTCCCCCTCCCCCTGCCTCAGGACTGGTTGCTTGCAGCAGCTGTTTGAACTAAGAGACAGTGTGCCCACACACTCACTCACTCTCCCCCCCCGCAAACACATTGCAGTTGAAAAGCAGCTAACAATCTAGTAGGATTCCCATGGAAAAATGTGATAGGGAAACCTGCATCATATGATGCTGTACCAGCCTAGGAGGCCTTGCAAAACCTTCCCAAAGCACCTGCAGCCAGTTGAACAGCTACCCACAGTGCCCTGCTCTCTGTGGCCATCCAAGAGTCTAGCATGGAAGTGCTCTGGTAAGACAAGAGGCATAGTGTGGACATGCAACAGCTGTTTAATTCAAACACTTTAACGCCACATTACCTAATAATGCAGACACAGCTTGAGAGCGAGGCGAGACAAGACCCAGCTCCCTTGAAACAAAAGGGCCACAACTGCCTCCGTAGTTGACAGGATTTGAACCTGCATGGGGAGACCCCAATGGATTTTTAGCCCGTCGCCTTAACCACTCAACCACAACTACTTGCTTGAGACGGGTCTCTCGCTACACTCCAGTTCTGTTCTCACTGAGTGATCAATTCCAGATATTTCCTCAGACCAGCTTCCACAACACACACACTGCTGTGCCATTGTATAAGTGTGTCCCTGGCTGAACTGCAAGAATTCCTGCTCATTTCCCTTCTGGCTGGAACGTGAGGAAAGTGTGTTTATGGTCAATGACGTTCCTGTAGATTGTTGTCCATTTCCTGCCTTGATCATTCAGACAGTTCCTTTACCATCATATCCCCAGAACATCAGGGATTGCAATAGCAGGAGGCAGGTTTTCTCCGGGGCACTGAGATTTGTCAGGGGGTTTGTGGCTCCTTTCTTTCCTCACCCTGGAGTAAACTCAGCTTTTTATTCCATCCTTGATGTTTCAAGGCACAATAACAGTTGACCGAGGAAAGAGGAGGACAGGGAGGGTCTCAGGTGAGGGGCAGAGAGGTGCAAGTGGTGGGTAGGGCCAGTCTCATGGGCGGGGCAAAGAGGTGTGGGTGATGGACAGGGCAGGTCAGGGGAGGGGATAGAGAGGTGTGAGTGCTGGGCAGGGCTGGTCTTAGGGGAGGGGGCAGAGGGGTTTGGGCAGGGTGAGTCTCAGGGGAAGGGCAGAGAGGTGGGGGTAGCAGGCAGACCTTGGGGGCGGAGGTGGAGAGACACAAGGAGGCTTTCAGGGAGGAGAGGAGTGAGCAAAAGGTGGACCAGCAGGCCTCAGCCAAAGAGAAAGAGCAGGGATGGGAGAGTGGCCAAATGGGAGTGAGAGCAGAGGACAGGTGGGGCTTCAGAGGGAGGAGAATGAGTCAAGGGGGTGGAGTGGGCAGGGCTGCCCAGAGGATTCAGGAGGTGTGGGACAAAACAATTTTGGGGGCCCCTTCCGTAAAAAAAAGTTGCAATACTGTAGAATAATATATTCTCATGTGATCCCTGCAGGGCCTGGGGCAAATTGCCCCACTTGCCCCCCCTCTGGGTGACCGTGCCCTCAGCCTCTCCTCGTAAGTCCTTTGCCCCCTAATCGTTTTTGTGGCCCTCCCCTAGACTCTCTTCAATTTGTTTCTGTAGTGGGAAGGCAAAAACTGGACATAATGCTCCAGATGTGGCCTCACCAGTGCCGAATAGAGGGGAATAATCACTTCCCTCGATCTGCAGACAATGCTCCTACTAATCCAGCCCAGCACAACCAGATATCCATATTGAATGCAGACCCAGCAATATTTGATAAATTCGTTACTGTCCACTCAGGAAGTTCTTTTCTGTCTGTTCATAAAGAATGAAGATGCTCTAAGCAGAGGGGAGAGAGCTGTCCCGTCCGTGTAGTTAATCCATTTCCCCGAGAGGTGGTAGCTACGTCACTGGGGGAAGCTATATGGGTGAGTGTGCAAGCTGTGGTGTCTCCATGTATCTATAAGTTTAATCAAACCCCATTTTTAAAAGCACTGTGGTGTGGGAAGAGGAAAGATCTCTGAGGCAGGGCCTGTCCTTCAAAATCTTTAAGATCACGGACTTACCCCCACAGTAGTCATGGGGAAACAGCTCAGTGGTAGAGTGATTGATTGCAAATCAAGTAGTCCTTGGTTCTAATCCCAATGCCCCCTTATAAACCTCTTCTTTCAACAAAAATAATTGCATTTCCCTTATATTGAGGAGTTCCACTGAATAGGGATCCCTGAAATGAATGGAAACACTCAATGTTTTCCTGTACAAATGCATGAAAATCTAGCAAACATGTGACTCCACTGAAATCAGTTCCAATCCTCTGATGGATTAAAGAATCCTTATTGAGGTTGCAGGAAAAAAACATCCTGATGTGTAGAAAAAATAGTAAATATGTCAGGCGATCAGCTTGGCTTAACAGTGAAATCCTTGCTGATCTTAAACACAAAAAAGAAGCTCACAAGAAGTGGAAGATTGGACAAATGACCAGGGAGGAGTATAAAAATATTCCTCAGACATCCAGGAGTGAAATCAGGAAGGCCAAATCACACTTGGAGTTGCAGCTAGCAAGAGATGTTAAGAGTAACAAGAAGGGTTTCTTCAGGTATGTTAGTAACATGAAGAAAGTCAAGGAAAGTGTGGGCCCCTTACTGAATGAGAGAGGTAACTTAGTGGACAGAGGATGTGGAAAAAGCTAATGTACTCAATGCTTTTTTTTGCCTCTGTCTTCACAAACAAGGTCAGCTCCCAGACTGCTGCACTGGGCAGCACAGTGTGGGGGGAAAGTGACCAGCCCTCTGCGGAGAAAGAAAGGATTCAGGACTATTTAGAAAACTGTAGACGAGCACATGTCCATGGGGCTGGATGTGCTGCATCCGAGGGTGCTAAAGGAGTTGGTGGATGTGATTGCAGAGCCATTGGCCATTATCTCTGAAAACTGATGGTGATAGGGGGAGGTCCCGGATGACTGGAAAAAGGCTGCTGTAGTGCCCATCTTTAAAAAGGGAAGAAGAAGGATCCAGAGAACTACAGACCAGTCAGCTCACCTCTGTCCCCGGAAAAATCATGGAGCAGGTCCTCAAGGAATCAATTCTGAAGCACTTAGAGGAGAGGAAAGTGATCAGGAACAGTCAGCATGGATTCACCAAGGGCAGGTCATGCCTGGCTAACCTAATTGCCTTCTATGACAAGATAACTGGCTCTGTGGATGAGGGGAAAGGGGTGGATATGTTATTCCTTAACTTTAGCAAAGCTTTTGATACGGTCTCCCATAGTATTCTTGCCAGCAAGTTAAAGAACAATGGGCTGGACGATTGGACTATAAGGTGGATAGAAAGCTGGCTAGATCGTCAGGCTCAACGGGTAGTGATCAAAGTGCTCCATGTCTAGTTGGTAGCCGGTTTCAAGCGGAGTGCCCCAAGGGTCGGTCCTGGGGCTGGTTTTGTTCAATATCTTCATTGATGATCTGGAGGATGGTGTGGATTGCACCCTCAACAAGTTTGCAGATGATACTAAACTGGGAGGAGTGGTAGATACGCTGGAGGGTAGGGATAGGATACAGAGGGACCTAGACAAATTAGAGGACTGGGGCAAAAGAAACCTGATGAGATTCAACAAGGACAAGTGCCGAGTCCTGCACTTAGGACGGAAGAATCCCATTCACTGTTACAGACTAGGGACCGAATGGCTAGGAAGCAGTTTTGCAGAAAAGGACCTAGGGGTTACAGTAGACGAGAAGCTGGCTATGAGTCAACAGTGTGCCCTTGTTGCCAAGAAGGCTAACGGCATTTTGGGCTGTATAAGTAGGGGCATTACCAGCAGATCAAGGGATGTGATCATTCCCCTCTATTCGACATTGGTGAAGCCTCATCTGGTGTACTGTGTCCAGTTTTGGGCCCGACACTACAAGAAAGATGTGGAAAAACTGGAAAGAGTCCAGCAGAGAGCAACAAAAATGATGAGAGGTCTGAAGCGCATGACTAATGAGGAAAGGCTGAGGGAACTTGGCTTGTTTAGTCTGCAGAAGAGAAGACTGAGGGGGGATTCGATAGCTGCTTTTAAGTACCTGAAAGGGGGTTCCAAAGAGGATGGATCTAGATGTTCTCTGTGGTACCTGATGAGTAATGGTCTCAAGTTGCAATGTGGGGGGGTTAGGCTGGATATTAGGAAAAAAACTTTTTCACTAGGAGGGTGGTGAAGCACTGGAATGGGATAGCTAGGGGGGTGGTGGAATCTCCTTAGACGTTTTTAAGGTCAGGCTTGACAAAGCCCAGGCTAGGATGATTTAGTTGGGGATTGGTCCTGCTTTGAGCAGTGGATTGGACCAGATGACCTCCTGAGGTCCCTTCCAACCCTAATATTCTATGATTATATGATTAGATGCTCTAATGGTCTCTTCTGGCCATCAAGTCGACTAATTTCTGAAAAACGGAGCGTAGCATTGGGAGCAGCATCTGATGTTTTCCTGTCTATCCGGCTTGCTGCCTAGAACGAACACTCCTTGAGTGGGGTGATCCACAGGGAGTAGCTCAAACCTCCAAAGTGCCTGGCCTGGGGCAGGACATTAGCACAGCAAGGGAGGGGTGTGGCAATGACATCACAAAGGCCTGTTGCAGGACCTCAGACTATTGGTCCAAGGTGGTTGGGAGTTGGTGACCTCACAGAGAGATGCTGACATCAGACAGGCAGGACAGGGGTGAGGGGTCAGAGAAACCTCAGAGACCCCTGTGGCTTTGCGTCAGCAAGTCTCCTTCTCCAGGTCTCTCCTTGAGGACTGAGAGAGTATTCGGGTTCAAGGACCTGAGCGCCAGGAGGAACTTCTTTCAAGTTTTCTCCTTCCCTTTTAGTGATATTACTAGAAAACAACCGTCCCTGTTTAGAAGGTAAGAGCCTCCTGGAGGTTTGAAACCTGTTCAGTCTGATCCATCTGGTGACAGTTGAATTCTAGACATGGAAAACATGAGCTTAAGGAGGCAGAATTTTATTGCACACCTGGGATTTTGTCCCTTAGAATCACTGGGGACATTAGGGTTTGTCCTTTTTGTTTCACCTTTTCCTCCCTCCCTCCCTCCTTTCTCTTTGTCTCTTGCTTCTTTTTCCTATTCCCCTCCCAACACCATCACGTGTGCTTGTGTGTGTATTGCAGGGGAGTGCTCTGCAGCTCCCATTGTGAGAGATCCACCCAAAAATTTGGGACTGAAATAGTGCTTGGGCAGTGATCCCCACCAGTCACCCGGGCCATCCTTTGGGCTCTCTGGTAAGAATCCTCAGCCTCCCATCCTCAGTCTCTACCCTGATTGGCTGAGCAGGGGGTTATTGACAGGGAGGAGACTCGAGTAGATGTTGTTCTCTTTTAAGACCAAGAAAATAAGTCAGAACCAGTTCTATGTTTGACAAATTTTGCTGCTTCTCTGCATTAATTGTCTCTGAGCAGTTGATGATTCTCTCTAACATTGCAGTTCTCCTCAAATACTTGCTGAATAATTACTGTGCACTGTTGTTGGTCTGGAGCTCATCTGAGAGCACTTTATTTAGGTCATTCAATGTCTGAAATTCAAGATCCGATGGTTAGTTTGAAAATCAGGGCTCTTGGGTCCTATTCCCAACTCTGCCTCTGACTGGCTGTGTGACCTAAGACAAGTCAATTCTCCTTTCTCAGCCTTAGCTTCTCCCTCTTTCAAGTAGGGATAATAATGATACGCTCATACCTACCTCACAGTGGGTGTAGGATGGGGATCCATTGGAGAGTGTCACTAGGAATAGTGCATAATATGAGGTGTCCTATCACGTTTACTCAGAGCAGATTATGACAATAGATTAGCTGAAATAGTCTTTTTTATTTCTATTTTTTTATTTTGGAATTGTTAAGAGCAGCAACGACTTAGCTCAGACTGAAGCATCTTATCTAATGTTTGAGATCTAAGTGTCTCCTCTTTGTGTGTGACGAGACAATTTAACACACTGTGACAAACAGGAGATGCTTTTGTTTTGCAACAAAATCTTTTTGCAAAGAACTTCCATCTCACTTGTTATGATTCTAAGAAACAAACTGGTTTAGTCTGAATGGGATTTTCGGACAGAAACGGTTTCAATGAAATTTCCCCACCATCTCGATTCCTGGGCTCTATCCCTACCTCTGGGGGGATTTGTTGTCTGTTAGAACAGGAGTCAGGACTGGTGGCTTCTCTTTCTGGCTCTGCCACCGCCTTGCTGTGTAGGCCCTTGGTTAGGTCACCTCCCTTCTCTGTACCTCAGGCTCCTCCTATCTGTCCAATGGGAACAGGGACAGTTCTCGAATTCTGGGCAGTTGTGAGCCTGAGTGAGATAAGGAGTGTGGAAGCCCTGTGTGAAGGAGAAAGGGGAGTTTCACAGTGTTTTAGCACCAAGGAATTCTAAAGTTTGCTAAAATGTCTAGTCTGTGGAAACATGAAATGCTCAGGGCCAAACTTTTTAACCACTGCCTTTTTAAAGCCCATTCAAGGATGTTAGTCCATATCTTTTAGGTACCTGGGGTTCTTTGCCAGTAGGAGAGAAGAGGTTCCTGCCTCCGTTTTTGTGACCTTAACAATCCAGGTGTTGTGCCCCAGTTCTCATCTGAGATCCCTGTAAAAGAACATCTTCCCATCCATGAACAAGACAGGACCTATCTTTCAAAGAGGAACAAAGAGACCCCTGGGGTTTACAGACTAGCTAGCCTGACTGCCATAGGTGGAGACATACTGGAATACATTCTTAAACAATCAGTTTGTCAGCAGCACCTACAGGATACTTTGGTTCTTACAACGAGTGAGCATGGATTTGTCAAGAACAAATCATTCCAAACCGATCCTCTTTCCTTCTTTGGCAGGGTTCCGGGCCTGGTGGAGGTGGGTAAACAGTAGATGGGATCTACCTTGGAGTTACTAAGGCTTTTGATACAGTCCCGTAGGACATTCTCACAAGCAAACGAGGGAAATGCAGTCCAGCTGCAATCAGTGTAATATGGGTGCAGAGCTGGTTGAAAGCCCAGACTCCAGGAGCCCCTCTCCAGGTTTGGCTGGCCAATGGAGAGGGTGTACCTAGTGGGTCTGGCAGGGATCAGTCCGGAGTCCGGTACTATTCAATATTTTCATGAATGATTTGGAAAATGGAGTGGAGAGCATGCTTCTAAAATTTGTAACTGACACCAAGCACTTTGGAGCACAGGATTGAAATTCAAAACAGATTGGAGACTTGGTCTTCTTGAGCCAAACTCCATGGCTGGGCCCCTCTCTCTAGACTGGGCTGAAGTGAAACCCCAGAGCCAAACACTCCTCCCGGGCAGTGCGCTCTGACCTTGAATGGTCAGATGCTGCTTAGCACTGTCAGAGCAGCTTTTGCTGGGGGATTCTCCCAGCACTTTCCAATAGCGGGAAAGTATGAAATCCCCATTTGACTGCTGGGGACAGAGCCCTAGAGGTGGGAGCAACTTGCCCAAAGTTCCCCAGGAAAAGGAAAAGAACCAGCAGTGGAACCAATAGGAAACCCAGCAATGGAACTCAGGAGTCCTGGGGATGTGCTAGGGTGACCAGATGTCCTGATTTTATAGGGACAGTCCGAATTTTGGGTCTTTTTCTTATCTAGGATTCTATTACCCCCCACCCCCGTCCCGATTTTTCACACTTGCTGTCTGGTCACCCTAGGGTGTGCACATGTGTGGGTCCCAGCTGCTCCCTGCCCCCCTCATTGAAGCAGATGTTCATCGTTACTGCCCTGGGAAATGCAGGGCGCCAGTGGACATGGTGTTGGCTAGAGAAGGGTCTGGCTGCAGGCAGGGCAAGGGATGCCGGACTGGCTGGCTTCAGGCAGGGGGGTGCATCAGGGGTTGGCTGGAGAGAGGGCAGGGGATGCAGGGCTGGCTGCAGACAGGGGGTGCAGGTCTGGTGCAGACTGGGGGTGTGTGGTGGCTGGCTGGCTTTGGGCAGGGCCATAGGGGGGTGCGACACGAGTTGGCTGGAGACAGGGCAGGGGGTGTGTCAGGGCCTGGCTGAAGGGCTGGCTGCAGGCACGGCAGGGAGAATGCGGCTGGTGTGGGCAGGGCAGAAGGTGCAGGGCTGGCTGGAGACAGAGGCTGGCTGTGGGCAGGGTAGAGCAGGGCTGGCTGCAGGCAGGGCATGGGGCAGGGCTGGTGCAAGGATGTTTCCACCTTGCACTCTCCCCCCCGCGCCGCCACCCTGAGGTGCCCCACCCGTGGCAGCTGCCCCCCTCCATCCTGAGGCTCCCCTCTTATGGCAACTCCCCCGCTCTGCCGTGCGGCACCCCCCTTGCCCCAGCTCACTCCTGCTCCGAGCACGAGCACCCCGAGCACACCATGGCCGCTTCACTTCTCCTGCCTCCCAGGCTTGCGGCGCCTAAGCCTGCCAGAGAGTCAAGCTCCCTCCTCTGAGCCACAGCAGCCCTGACAGTTGACAATAGAGGCACCTTAACCCCTGAGTTCCTTCAGTGTGTCCCCCTCCGGGGTCCAGCTCCGATCACCAGATACTCGGGGTATGTCTATACTACCTGCCAAATCGGTGGGCAGCGATCGATCCAGCGGGGGTCGATATACCGCGTCTAGTGTAGATGCAACACATCGAGTGCTCTCCCCTCGACTGCTGTACTCCAGCTCGGTGAGAGATGCAGGCAGAGTCTACGGGGAGCTGCAGCAGTCGACTCACCGCGACTGTGACATTATAAGTATAATATAATATCTCATTGAAAGGTGACAGGACCAGAAAGAGTTAAGTAACTCACCTCACCGACTGACCTGACTCGTGGGTGAACCTTAAGAACTGGTTAGCAAGATATGTAAATGAACAGAGCTTTGAAATGCAAGTCTGCATTGTTAGAGGTAGAAGGGGAGATGTTTGCTCAGGTCTTGTGATGTCAGCAAATAAGTCTTGTCTATTGCTATAGTTTTAATTCAAAGAGCAAAAAAGGAATATTAACATTTATGATGATACTTGAGTGAAATAGTATTATTGTCTATGTGTCTCTTTGAAGGTTGTGGTAACCTGTATCTGAACTGTTTGATGGATAAATTACCCTGTACTAATTGCCAGGATGTTTTGAAAGAGAGTGAAGCCTATTGTTTTCTCAGGCCGAAAGGCTGCTGGAAATGTATAAGAACCCTGGGACACGATCCTTCTTCATCTCAGATCTGCTTTGGGTTTCAAGAGGGGGAAACCTTAAGCCACAAGGATTGAGATCCCCAGTCATTGACTGGAGCCACCCTGAATATGGAAATTGGACTATAACCTATGGATTATTTCTAAAAGGACTTTTGGCAACTACAAACTCACATCTACTATGTATCTGAACCTCAAGAATTGAATTCAAGTCTATATGTCTATTGATCTTTTAACCAACACTCTCGCTCTTTTCTTTTCTAATACATTTTAGCTTAGTTAATAAGAATTGCCTATAGCATATATTTTAGGTAAGATCTAAGTTATAATTGAACGTGGGTGTGTGGCTGATCCTTTGGGATCAGAAGAACCTTTTCTTTTATATGATGAAGTAAGATTTTCAGGAATCATCATCATATCTGACAGGTGTGTCTGGACGGAGGCCTGAGGCTGGGTACTTTAAGGGAACTGCATGGTTTAAACTTCTAAGTAACCAGCGAGGTACTACAGAAGCTGCTTTGTGCTGGCTTGGTAAATCTAAGTATTGAAATAACCAGCAGCGTTTGGGATTTGCCTGCCCTGTTTTGTTTGCATTTCACCCTGACTGAGTGATCTCAGCTGGCTCCCACAGGGCAGCACCGTCACACCTACATCCAGGCTGTAGGGGTCCGGGGGATCTTAGGGGCCTTGGGGTGCACAGATACCTACATCCAGGCCGTAGGGGTCCCTGGGGGGCTTAGAGAGTTTTTTTGGGGACACACATACCAATCTCCATGCTCTAGGGGTCCCAGGGGGACTTACGGGGTTCGTGGGGGGCACATATTCCTACATCCAGGCTGTAGTGGTACCAGGGGGGCTTAAGGGGTTAGTAGGGGGCATAGATACCTACTTCGAGGCTGGAGGCATCCTGGGAGTCTTAGGGATTTTTGGGGCCCAAGATACCTATGTCCAGGCTGTAGGGGTTCCTGGGGAGTTAGGGGGTTTCTGAGGGGCACATATACCTACGTGCACACTGGAGTGTCCCGAGGATCTTATGGAGTCTCTATGGGGCACAGATACCAATGTCCTGGCTGTATAGGTCCCTGGAGGGCTTAGGGGGTTGTGGGGGGCACAGATACCTGAGTTCAGGCTTGAGGGGTCTCCGGGGGTCTTAGGTGTTTTGTGAGGGGCACAGATACCTACATCCAGGCTGCAGAGGTCCCGGAGGGGCTTAGGGTCTGTCATGGAGTGTGGGGGAGTCCGGTCCTGCACACTCTTCTTGGGACTCACAGTGACACTCAGCCAGCCAGTAAAACAGACGGGTTTTTGGCCAACAGGAGCGAAGGATACAGCAGACCTTGGAGGCACAAGCAGGACCCATCAATCGAGTCCTTCTGGGGGTTCAGGAAACTTAGTTCCCAGTTTGAGATTCCCTGAATTCCAACCACCCAGACCAAAATCGAAACTGAACTAACCCAACTCCCTCCAGCCGGCCGTTCCAGTGTCCAGCTTCCCGGGCAAAGGTGCTGACCCCCTCTCCCTCCTGCCTAGCTCAGGTTGCAGGCTGAGCACGTGTCCGGTCCTAAAGTCACCCCCTGCTCTCCCATCCCCCACACAGACAGTCTCTACTCCATCACAGTAATGCACAGAGCATTTCCCAAATGGATCAACAGTGACACCTTGTGGCCATGCAGGGTAAGACACTATCAATTTCTTTATGGAGATACAGTGACACTGTGTGGCCATGCAGGGTCATACACAGAGCATCACTCCTATGTATAGGCTGTAGAGATCCCTGTGGGGCTTAGGGGTCGTGGTGGGCACAGATAGCTACTTCCAGGCTGGAGGCATTCCGGGGGGGGATTAGGGGCTTCATGGGGGACACAAATATCTACATCCAGGCTGGAGAGGTCCATGGATGGCTTAGGGGTTTGTGGTGAGCAAAGATACATACGTCCATGCTGTAGTGGTCCTGGAGGTTTAGGAAGTTGATGAGGGGCACAGAATCCTATGTATGGTTTGGAGGGGTCCCTGGGGGACTTAAGGGGTTGTGGTTGTGCAGATACCTACATCCCGGTTGGAGGGGGCCCTGGTGAGCTTAGGGGGTTAGTGTGGCATACACACATAGCTACGACCAGGCTGGTGGGGGCCCTATGGGTCTTACGGGGCTTCTGCGGGGCAGAGATAACTTTGTCCAGGCTGGAGCAGTCCTGGGGAGGGCTTAGGGGGTTCCTGGAGGTCACAAATATCTACATCCAGGCTGGAGGAGTTCTGGGGGTATTAGGGAGTTGTTAGGAGGCACAGATACTTATTTCGAGGCTGCAGGGGTCCCGGGGTTGCCTTGGGGCATTTTGGGGTACAGATACCTACGTCCATCCTGTAGGGGTCCCTGGGAGGATCAGTGGGTTCGTGAGGGTGCACAGACACCTACGTTGAGGCTACAGGGATCCTGGGGGGGCTTAGGGGTTTGTGGAGGGCACAGATACCTTCATCCAGGCAAGAGGGGTCCTGGGGCCCTTAGGGGGTTCGTGTTGGGCACAGATACCTGCGTCTAGGCTTGAGAGGTTCCAGGGGGCTTAGGGGGGTTATGGGGAGCTCAGATAACTATGTCGAGGCTGGAGGGGTCCCATCGTGGCCTGGGGGTTTTTAGGGGGCACAGATACCTGCGTCTAGGCTGGAGGAGTTTCGGGGGTCTTAGGAGGGTTGTGGGGGCACCAGTACCTATGTCCATGCTGGAGGGATCCCGTCGTGGCTTAGGGGATTTGTGGGGTCAGAGATACCTATGTCTAGGCTGGAGGGGTCCTGGGGAGGATTAGGTGTGTTGGGGGGGAACAGATACCTACCTCCCGATTGTAGGGGGCCCTGTGTAGCTTAGGCGGTTTGTGGGGGTCACAGATACAAACATCCATGCTGTAGGGATCCTGAGGGTCTTTGTGGGGCTCTGGGTTTCACAGATACCTACCTGCAGGCTGGAGGGGTCCTTTGGGTCTTAGGGGGTTTGTGGGGCATACAGATGCCTACATCTGGGCTTCTGGGTTCCCTGGGGAGCTTAGAGGTTTTTGGGGAGCACAGATACCTTTATCCAGCCTAGATGGGTCCCAGTGGGATTAGAGGGTTGTGGGGGGGGGCACAACCTATGTAAGCAGAAGCAGGATGAACTCTACCCTGCCATCTGGTGGTGAATTATGGCGAGTGTGGAAAAGAATTTCAGGGGCTGATCGTGTTTGCATAGGCACACCCACTCCGCCTGACATGGCCACGGCAGCCTGGGATGGTTGCTTTGGCAGCTGTTTATTTGTTGTTGGGGTGTGAGATGTGGAGTGTTGTCACCCTGATTGTGTGGATGAGGAACTGTGAAACTGCTTTGAGACAGGGATTCTCACCACCAATTGAGTGACACTCGCTAAACAAGGGAGCAGACTCCTTGAGTGAGCCAGAAACACCAATTGCATCTTTTTCTTCTTTAGCAGTTAAATAGCAGAGCTATTTTTTGATTCTTTTAATAAGTGAAGTTCTAGGTTCCTGAGTTGACGTTTCTAAAGAGCTGTCCTAGCTAAGGGGGCAGTCTGAAACTATATTGTAGAGCAGAGCAGCTGATAGAGAGAAGTAATTTGTGGAATCGTTGGAGGAGCCTATGGAGTGAGGTGAGCCAAGCAGTTTTGGGGACAGCTGAAGCAGATCACAGGTCAATTGGTGGAGCAGACCAGCTGGTGCACCGAGCAGAGCAGTTCGTGGGGAAGGCAGAAGCAGAATCCCATGGAGAGGCCTTGCAGTCGGCAGTGGACCACGTAAGGTGCCTCTTTCTACCCATGCTGGCAGGGGGAAAAACCCTGCAGATAGACTTTTGAACTCTGGGGCTGTGGGACTGTGGGTGATTTTGGGGTTGCTGGACTCTTGAAACATTTGAGGTATTGGACTTTGGAGTCTTGGGGTTATTTGGGGATTGGTGGACTCAAGAGCCCAGGGAAAAGAACACGGACTAGTTGAGGTGTTTTCCCAATTGAATGCTCTGTTGTTTATGTCACGTTATTAAACATTTTCTGCTACACCCAGACTCTGTGCTTGTGAGAGTGGAAGTATTGCCTCTTTGAAGCACCTAGGGGTGCGTATGTAAAATTTTCCCATGTCACTGGGTGGGGGCTCGAGCTGGTTTGCATTACATTGTAGGGAATGGACCCCTATGTATGGAACCCAGTCCTTGCTGCTATCAATTCAGCCTGGCAGAAGGGTTCCACATACGTCCAGGCTGAAGGGGTCCCTGGGGGGCTTAGGGGTTTCGTGGGGGGCACAGATATCTAGGTCCAGGCTTTAGGGGTCCCTGGGGGGCTCAGGAGTTTGGCGGGGGGCACAGATACCTACGTCCAGGCTGCAGGGGTCTAGGAGGGGATTAGGGAGTGTCACAGAGTGTGGTGAAATCCGGACCTGCACCCCTCTTCCTGGGACACACAGTGACTCAGCCAGCCAGTAAAACAGAAGGTTTTTTTGGCCAAAAGGAATGAAGGATTCAGCAGAACTTTTGGGCACAACGAGGACCCCTCAATCGAATCCTTCTGGGGGTTCAGGAAGCTTAGTTCTCAGTTTGGGATTCCCTGAATTTCAACAACCCAGCTCCAAACCAAAACTGAACTAACTCCCTGCAGCCGGCCCCTTCCTGTGTCCAGCTTCCTGGGCAAAGGTGCTGACCCCCTCCCCCCTGCCTAGCTTGAGTTATAGGCTTAGGTCCTGTCCCTCACCTAAAGTCACCAGCTGCTCTCCCATTCCCCACACAGACAGTCCCTACTCCATCACAGTAATGTCCAGAGCATTTCCCACATGGAGCAACAGTGACACCGTGTGGCCAAGCAGGGTAATGCACAGAGCATATCTCTCATAGAGGAACAGTGACACCGTGTGACCACGCAGGGTAACGCACAGAGCATCACACCTACGTAGAGGCTATAGAGATCCTTGGGGGGCTTAGGGGTCATGGGAGGTACAGATAGCTACGTCCAGGCTGGAGGCATTCCGGGGGGGCTTAAGGGGGTTCATTCGGTCACAGATACCTACTTCCAGGATGGTTGGTACCCTGGGGGAGTTAGGGGCGTTGTTGGGGCATAGGTACTTGTTTTCAGGCTGTAGAGGTCCTGGTGGGATTTAGGGGCTTCATGGAGGACTCCAATAGCTACGTCCGGGCTGGAGGGGTCCCTGGATGGCTTAGGGGGTTCTGCTGAGCACAGTGGTCCCTGGGGTTTAGGAACTTGGTGAGGGACACAGATACCTATGTATGTCCTGGATGGGGTCCCTGGGGGGGCTTAGTGGTATTGTAGGGGACACAGATACCTACGTCCAGGCTATGGGGATTCTGGGGGGCTTAGGGAATCGGGGGGGGGCACAGATACCTACATCCAGGCTGGAAGGGTCCCCGGGGGCTTAGGGGGTTTTTGGGGGGCACAGCTATGTACCTCCAGGCTGGAGAGGTTCCGAGGAGGATTAGGGGGTTTCGCAGATGACAGAGATACCTATCTCCAGGCTCTAGGTGTCCCTGGGGGGCTTAGGGTTTTTTTGGGTAGGCACAGATATCTATGTCCAGGTTGGAGTCGTTCCTGTGGGGTTTAGGAGGTTCCTGGGGGGCATAGATACCTAGGTCCATGCTGTAAGGGTCCCCGGGTGGATTAGGGGTTTTCTGGGTGGCACAGATATATACGTCTAGGCTTTAGGGGTCCCTGGGAGGCTTAGGGAGTTTGTGGGGGGCAGAGATACCTACGTCCAGGCAATAGCGCTTCCAGGGGGAATTAATGTGTTGTGGGGGGCACAGATACCTAGGTCCAGGCTGGAGGGTTCCCGGGGGGGCATAGGCAGTTTGTGAGGGGCACAGATACCTGCATCCAGGCTGGAGGGGTCCCTGTGGGGCTAAGGGGGTTCCTTGTGGGCACAGATAACTACCTCCAGGCTGGAGAGGTTTCTCAGCACTTTGGGGTTGTGGGGGGCACAGATACCTCCGCCCAGGCTGGAGGGTCCCTGGGGGGCTTAGTGGGTTCGTGGGGGGCACAGATACCTAAGTCCAGGCTGGAGGGGTCCAGGGGGTCTTATGGGGTTTGAGGGGTACAGATACATATCTCTAGGCTGTAGGGTTCCCTGGTGGGCTTAGGGGGTTTTGGGGGCCCCCAGATACCTAAGTCTATGCTGTAGGCGTCCCTACAGGTGCTTATGGGTTCGTGGGGTGCACAGATACTTATGTCCTCGCTGGAGAGGTCCCAGGTGGTTGGGGTTTCATGGGGGGCACAGATACCAACCTCCACGCTGTAAGAGTCCCGGGGGCCGTGGGAGTACAAATACCTACATTTGGGCTGGAGGGGTCCTGGGGGATATAGGGGGTTTGTGGGGGGCACAGATACCTAGGTCCAGGCTGTTGGTATCCTGGGGAGATTAGGCGGTTCACTTGGTGCTCAGATACGTCCAGGCTGGATGTGTCCCGAGGAGCTTAGGGGGCTCGTGAGGTGCTCAGACACCTGTGTCCAGGCTGTAAGGATCCCTGGGGGCTTAGGCGGTTCGTGGGGGGTCACAGATAGGTACATCCAGGCTTAAGGGGTCGCTGGGGCATTTAGGGTGTTTGTGGGAGCACAGATATCTACGTCCAGGCTAAAGGGGTAATGGGGGTGCTTAGGGGATCAGGGCGGACACCGATACCAATGTCCAGGGTCTAGGGGTCCCCAGGAGATTGGGGGTTGAGGAGGGAACAGATACCTACGTCCTAGCTGGAGGGGTCCTGGGTGGTTTAGGAGGTACGTTGAAGTCACAGGTACCTACGTCCAGGCTGTAGGGGTTTCTGGGGCTTTAGGGGGTTTCTCGGGGTCACAGATACCTACGTGCAGACTGGAGGGGTCCCGGAGGGCTTAGGAGATTTATGGGGGGCACAGTTATCAAAGTCCTGGCTATAGATGTTCCTGGGGCGAATAGAGGGGCTGTGGTTGCACATAACCCTACATCCAGGCTGTCGGGGTCCCGTGGGTGATTAGGTGTTCGTGGAGAGCTCAGATACCTACGTGCAGGTTGAAGATGTACTGGAAAGGATTAGGGAGTTTCTGGGGTGCACAAATACCTATCTCCAGGCTGTAGGGGTCCCTGTGGGCCTTACGGGTTCATGGGGGCAGAGATAACTATGTCCCATCTTTAGGGGTCGCTGGGGAGGCTTTGATGGTGTGTGGGGGGCCCAAATAGCTACGTCCAGGCTCGAGAGGTCCCTGGGGGGCTTATAGGGTTTGTGGAAGGCACATATACCCATGTCCAGGCTAGAGGGGTGGCTGGGGGACTTAGAGAGGTTGTGGGAGCACAGATATCTAACTTCAGGCTATAGGGGTCTCGGGGGTGCTTAGAGGTCGGGGCGGGCACAGATACCTATGTCTAGGCTGTAGGAGTCCCGAGAGGATTGGGGGTTGTGGGGGGCAGAGATACCTACGTCCAAACTGGAGGGCTCCCTGGGGGTTTAGTGCATTTGTGGGGGTCACAGATACCTACGTCCAGGCTATAGGGGTCCCGGGGGAGCCTTAGGGGATTTTGGGGGGCACATATACCTAACTTCAGGCTATAGGGGTCCCAGGGGTGCTTAGGAGGTGGGAGGGGTGCAGATATCTATGTCCAGCCTGTAGGGGTTCCTTGGGGGGTTAGGGGGTTGTAGAGGTAAAGATACCTACATCCCGGCTGAAGGAGTCCTCAGGGGGTTCGTGTGGGTCAGAGATACCTACGTCCAGGCTGTAGGGGTTTTGGGGGGCTTAGGGGATTTCTGGAGGTCACAGATACCTCCGTGCAGACTAGACGGGTCCCAGGGGGATTAGGAGGTTTATGGGGTGCACAGAAGACAACTTCCAGGCTGTACAGGTCCCTGGGGGGCTTAAGGGGTTGTGGGGGGCACAGATACCTATGTCAAGGCTGGAGGGGTCCCTGGAGGGCTTAGCGGTTCATGGGGGCACATATACCTACGTCCAGCTGAGCTTTTCCCTGGGGGCAGCCTGCGCGCAGCTGCGATCAGCTGTTTGCTGGGCAGGTTTCGCTCAGTTGCTCCCCCTTCCCTGCTCCTGAGGGGGCTGAGTGAGTCCCCCCCCAAACAGCCTCAGGAGTCGGGGTGGGCGGGGGTGCAGGGCCAGCAGCAGCACAGCCCGCCCGGCCTCATTGGGGCTTCCCCGCACCTCTCGGGCTGATGGCTCTGCCATGGCCTCCGCGTGAATCGCTGCTCCCTGCCCGCCAGGCTCGGCTCCGGCCACAGCAGCATTGGGTGCCCCAGGGAGCCCGGCTAGGCTGGGGCTGGGGGCAGTGGTAGGTTGGGGGGAGGAGAAGCTCCAGATACTGGCAGGGGGCGAGGGGGAGAGGAGTCGAGCTGGAGTGGGGGAGGAGAAGCCCTGGACTGGGCTGGAGCCACGCTGGGTAGGCGGCGGGGGGGAGGAGAAGCCCCGGGCCCCTGCAGGAGCTGCAGTGGGGGGAGGAAGGGGGAGAAGCGCCAAGCTGGGGCAGGGGAGGAGAAGCCATACAGGGTTGGGAGGCAGGCGGGGGGAGAAGCCCAGACCCCAGCAGGAGCTGCACTGGGGGAGATGAAGGGGGAAAGGAGCCACCCTGTGGCAGGGAGTAGAAGCCCTGGACCCTGGCAGAAGATGTGGGGCTGAAGTTCCCATCTTGGGAGCTTTTTAACAGGTCTGTGCATTTCATCATTTTATTTCTGTCTTATGATTAAATTGAGTTCTTTGAATAACGAGTTCTAAAATGCCTCACCTCTCCTGGCTGCAGTAATTATCATTATTACTGTTACTACCGTATTGTATAGCTTCTCCTCCCCCTAACCTCCCACCTCGAACCCTGAGGCTGTTTGTGGGGAGGGACTCACTCAGCCCCCGCAGGAGCAGGGAGAGGGGAGCAGTTGAGTGGAGGCTGCCCAGCAAACAGCTGATCGTAGGTATCTGAGCCCCCCACGAACCTCCTAGTCCCCCACGGGACTCCGACAGCCTGGACGTAGAGTTATGTGCAACCACAGCCCCTCCATGCGTCCCAGGAACATCTACAGCCCGGACGTTGGTATCTATGCCCCCCATAAACCCCCTAATCCCCACGAGAACCTTTACAGCCTGGACATAGGTATCTGTGCCCCCCACGAACCCTCAAAGCCCCCAGGGACCTTTACAGCAAGGACGTTGGTATCTGTGCCCCCCATAAATCTCCTAAGCCCTCCGGGACACCTCCAGTCTGTACGTAGGTATCTGTGACCCCCAGAAACCCCCTAACGCCCCAGGAACCCCTACAGCCTGGAAGTAGGTATCTGTGACTCCAAAGAACCTCCTAAACCACCCAGGACCCCTCCAGCTAGGACGTAGGTATCTGTTCCCCCCTCAACCCCCAATCTCCTCGGGACCCCTAGACCCTGGACGTAGGTATCTCTGTCTGCCCCGATCCCCTAAGCATCCCCATTACCCCTTTAGCCTGGACGTAGGTATCTGTGCTCCAACAACCCCCCTAAATGCCCCAGCGACCCCTTCAGCCTGGATGTACCTATCTGTGACCCCCACGAACCCCCTAAGCCCCCAGGGATCCCTACAGCCTGGACACAGGTGTCTGAGCACCCTATGAACCCCCTAAGCTCCTCGGGACACATCCAGCCTGGATGTATCTGAGCCCCCAGTGAACCGCCTAATCTTCCCGGGACACCGACAGCCTGGACCTAGGTATCTGTGCCCCCCACAAACCCCCTATACCCCCCAGGACCCCTCCAGCCCAGATGTAGGTCTCTGTACCCCCACGGCCCCCCTTGGGACTCCTACAACCTGGAGGTTCGAATCTGTGCCCCCCACGAAACCCCAACCCCCCTCAGGACCACTCCAGCCTGGACATAAGTATCTGTGGTCCCCACGAACCCATAAGCACCTGTAGGGATGCCTACAGTATGGACTTAGAAACCCCCTTAGCCCCACAGGGACCCCTCCAGCCTGGATGCAGGTATCTGTGCCCCTCACAAACTGCCTAAGCCCCCCGCCTGGGAACCCTCCAGCCTGGACCTAGGTATCTGTGCACGCCCAACACACTAATTCCCCCTGGAAACCCTATTGCCAGCATGTAGGTATCTCTGTCCCCCAGAAACCCCCTAAGTCTCCCAGGGATCCCTACAGCCTAAATGTATGTATCTGTGCTCCCCAGAAAACCCCTAATCCATTCGGTGACCCCTACAGCATGGACCTAAGTATCTGTGCCCCCCAGCAACCTCCTAAACCCCACAGGAACCACTTCAACCTGGACATAGATATCTGTGCCTCCCAAAAAGCCCTAAGCCCCCCAGGGACCCCTACATCCTGAAGATAGGTATCTCTGCCATCTGCAAAACCCACTAATCCTCCCCGGAACCTCTCCAGCCTGGACGTACATAGCTGTGCCCCCCACAAACCCCCTATGCTCCTCGGAACCCCTCCAGCCTTGATGTAGGTATCTGTGCCCGCTCATGCTCTAAGCCCCCCCAGAATCCCGATACCCTGGATGTAGGTATCTGGGTCCCCTACACTACCACGAAGACCCCCAGGAACCCCTCCAGGACATACTTAGTTACCTGTGCCCCTCACCAAGTCCCTAAACCCACAGGGACCACTATACTCACCACAACCCCCTAAGCCATTCAGGGACCCCTCCAGACCGGACATAGGTGTCCTCCACGAAGCCCCTAATCCCCACCAGGACCTCTACAGCCTGGATGCAAGTACCTATGCCCCCCACAACCCCTTAACTCCCCCAGGGTCTTGGCCACCCTAAATGTAGGTATCTGTGACCCAATGAACCCCCTTAAGCCCCCCCGGAATGCCTCCAGCCTGGACGTAGCTATCTGTACCTCCCATGACCCCTAAGCCCCCCAAGGATCTGTACAGCCTCTACGTAGGTTTGATGCTCTGTGCATTACCCTGTGTGGCCACATGGTGTCACTGTTGCTCCATGCGGGAAATACTCTGTGCATTACCCTGCTTGGCCACACGGTGTCATTGTTGCTCCATGCGGAAAATGCTCTGTGCATTACCCTACGTGGCCACACGGTGTCATTGTTGCTCTATGCGGGAAATGCTCTGGGCATTACTGTGATGGAGTAGGTACTGTCTGTGTGGGGGATGGGAAAGCAGGGGGTGACTTTAAGTGATGGACAGGACCTAAGCCTGTAACTCGAGCTAGGCAGGGGGAAGGGGTCAGCACCTTAGCCCGGGAAGCTGGACACAGGAAGGGGCCGGCTGCAGGGAGTTAATTCAGTTTTGGTTTGGAGCTGTGTTGTTGGAATTCAGGGAATCCCAAACTGGGAACTAAGCTTCCTGAACCCCCAGAAGGACTCGATTGAGGAATCCTGGTTGGGCCCAAAAGCTCTGCTGAATCCTTTGCTCCTGCTGGCCAAAAAAATCTTCTGTTTTACTGGCTGGCTGAGTCACTGTGTGTCCCAGGAAGAGGGGTGAGAGGCCGGATTTCACCACACTCCGTTACATTCCCTAATCCCCTTCGGGAACTCTGAAGCCTGGATGTAGGTATCTGTGCCCCCCACCAAACCCCTAAGCCCCCCAGGAACCCCCACAGCATGGACCTATGTATCTTGCCTCCCACGAGCCCCCTAAGCCCCCCAGGGACCCCTCCAGCCTGGGTGTAGGTGGAACCCTTCTGCCAGGCTGAACTGAGACTAGCAAGGATTGGATTCAATACATAGGGGTCCCTTCCCCACAACGTAATGAAAACCAGCTCGAGCCCACAACCAGTGACATGAGAAAATTTTATATATGCACCCCTAGGTGCCTCAAAGAGGCAATACTTTCCCTCTCACAAGCACAGAGTCTGGGTGTAACAGAAAATGTTTAATAACGTAAGATAAACAACATAACATTAAATTGGGAAAACATCTCAACTAGGCCATGTCCTTTTCCCTGGGCTCTTGAGTCTAGCAATCCCCAAGTCACCCCAAGACTCCAAAGTCCAATACCTCAAATGTTTCAAGAGTCCAGCAACCCCAAAATCACCCACAGTCCCGCAACCCCAGAGTTCAAGTGTCAGTCTGCAGGGTTTTTCCCCCTGCCAGCCTAGATAGAAAGGGGCAACTTACAAGGTCCACTGCCAACTGCCCTGCCTCTCTGTGGGATTCTACTTCCCCCTTCCCCACGAACTGCTCAGCTCGGTCCACCAGCTGCTCTGCTCCACCAATTGACCTGTGATCTGTTCCAGCTATTCCTAAAAACTGCTCAGCTCACCTCAGTCCATGGGCCACTCCAGCCATCCAACAAACCACTTTTCTTCATCAGTTGTTCTGCTCTGCCATATAGTTTCAGACTCCCTCACTGGCTAGCACAACTATTGAACAAAATCTACTCAAGAACCTACAACTTCAATTCTTAGAGGACTCAAAAAACAGCTCTGTTATTCAACTGTTAAAAAAGAAAAAAGTGCAATTGGTGTTTCTGGTTCATCGAAGGAGCCCACTCCCTTGTCTAGCGAGTGCCACTCAATTGATGGTGAGAATCTCTGTCTCAAAGCAGTTTCACAGTTCCACATCCACACAATCAGGGTGACAACACTCCACATCTCACAACCCAACAACACCCCAAATAAACTGGGGATACCACAGCTGCCAAAGCAACCATCCCAGGCTGCTGTGGCTGTGTCAGGCGGGGTGGGTGTGCCTATGCAAACATGATCAGTCCCTGAAATTCGTTTCCACACTTGCCATAATTCACCACCAGATGTCAGGGTAGAGTTCATCCTGCTTCTGCTTACATAAGTATCTGTGCCCCCCCACAACCCCCGAACCCAACCGGGACCCATCTAGGCTGGATAAAGGTATCTGTGCTCCCGCAAACCTCTAAGCTCCCAGGGAACCCACAAGTCCAGATGTAGGCATCTGTACGCCCCACACACCCCCTAAGACCTACAGGACCCCTCCAGCCTGTAGGTAGGTATCTGTGACCCCCAGAGCCCCACAAAGACCCTTGGGACCCCTACAGCATGGATGTTTGTATCTGTGACCCCCACAAACCTCCTAAGCTAGCCAGGGCACCCTACAATTGGGACGTAGGTATCTGTTCCCCCCCAACACACCTAATCCCCCCCGGACCCTTCCAGCCTAAACATAGGTATCTCTGACCCAACGAATCCCCGAAGCCACAGAGGGACCCTTCCAGCATGGACATAGGTATCTGTGCCCCCACAACCCTCCTAAGACCGCCAAAACCCCTCCAGCCTAGATGCAGGTATCTGTGCCCCACACAAACCCCCTAGGCCATGATGGGACTTCTCCAGCCTCGACATAGCTATCTGAGCTCCAAAAAACCCCCTAAGCCCTCTGGAACCCCTCTAGCATAGACGCAGGTATCTGTGCCCAACACGAACCCCCTAAGGCCCCCAGGACCCTCTTACCTGGACGAAGGTATCTGTGCCCCCACAACCCCATAAGACCCCCTCTCAGGATCCCTATAGCCTGGTCGTAGGTATCTGTGCACCCTCACGAACCCACTGATCCTCCCAGCGACACCTACAGCATGCACATAGGTATCTGTACCCCAAAATGCCCCAAAGCAACCCGGGGACCCCTACAGCCTCGAAATAGGTATCTGTGCCCCCCACAACTCCCTAATACTGCCAGAACCCCTCCAGCCTGGATGTAGATATTTGTGACCTCCAGGAACCCCCTAATCCCTCCCCAGGACTTCTGCAGCATGGACATAGGTATATCTGCCCCCCAAAAGCCCCCTAGACCCATAGAGCCCCCACCAGCCTGTTTGTAGGTGTGTGTATGTCACACAAACCCCCTAAGCTCCCCAGGGCCCCCTCCAACCGGGATGTAGGTATCTGCATAACCACAACCCCTGAAGTACCCCAGGGACCCCTCCAGACGATACATAGGTATCTGTGCCCCTCATCAACTCCCTAAACCCCCAGGGACCACTACAGCATGGACGTATGTACCTGTGCTCACCACAACCCCCTAAGCCGTCCAGGGACCTGTTCATACCAGACGTAGATATTTGTGCCCCCATGAAGCTCCTAATCCCCACCGGAATGCTTCCAGAATGGACGTAGCTATCTATGCCCCCCACGACCCTTAAGCCCCCCAAGGATCTCTATAGCCTCTACATAGGTGTAATGCTCTGTGCATTACCCTGGGTGGCCACACGGTGTCACTGTTCCTCTGTGAGGGAAAAGCTCTGTGCATTACCCTGCGTGGCCACATGGTGTCACTGTTGATGCATGCGGGAAATGCTCTGGGCATTACTGTGATGGAGTAGGGACTGTCTGTGTGGGGGATGGGAGAGCAGCGGGTGACTTTAGGACCGGACACATGCTGAGCCTGTAACCTGAGCTAGGCAGGGGGGAGGGGGTCAGCACCTTTGCCCGGGAGGCTGGACACAGGAAGGGACCTGCTGGAGGGAGCTGGGTAAGTTCAGTTTCGATTTTGGTCTGGGTGGTTGGAATTCAGGGAATCCCAAACTGGTAACTAAGTTTCCTGAACTCCCAGAAGGACTTGATTACGGGGTCCTGCTTGTGTCTCCAAACTCTGCTGTATCCTTCGCTCCTGTTGTCCAATAAAACTTCTGTTTTACTGGCTGGCTGACAGTCACTGTGAGTCCCAGGAAGAGGGGTGCAGGACGGGACTCTCCCACACGCTGTGACAGACTCAAAGCCCCTTCGAGACCCCTGCGGCATGGACGTAGTTATCTGTGACCGCCACCAAACACTTAAGCCCTCTGGAGACCCCTCCAGCCTGAACTTAAGTATCTGTGCCTCCCACAACTCCCCTAAGCCCCCCAGAGACCTATACAGCCAGGACATTGGTATCTGTACCCCATATAAACTCCATAAGCCCCCTGGGACACTTCAGTGTGCACGTAGATATATATGCCCCTCAGAAAACCTCTAACCCCCCAGGAACCCCTACAGCTTGGACATAGGTATTTGCACTCCCACAACCCCCCTACCACCCTCCTGGGACATCTACAATCTGGACGTATATATCTGTGCCCCTCACAAAACCTCTAACCCCCCCTGTGACCGATACAGCCTGGACGTACGTATCTGTGCCCACCCGAACTCCTAAGACCCCCTGGTAACCCTACAGCCTGGACATAGGTATCTTGGGCCCCCACAAATCCCTTAAGACTCCTAGGATGCCTCTGTGCACCCCAAGGCCCCTAAGATCCCCCGGACCCCTACAGCCTGGATGTAGGTGTGACAGTGCTGCCCGTGGGAGCCAGCTGAGGTCACTCAATCAGGGTGAACTGCAAACAAAACAGGGCAGACAAATCCCAAACGCTAGTGGTTATTTCAATACTTAGATTTACCAAGCCAGCACAAAACAGCTTCTGTAGTACCTCACTGGTTACTTAGAAGTTTAAACCACGCAGTTCCCTTAAAGTACGCTGCCTCAGGCCTCCGTCCAGACACATCTTTCAGATATGATGATGATTTCTGAAAATCTTACTTCATCATATAAAAGAAAAGATTCTTCCGATCCCAAAGGAACAGACACATACCCAGGTTCAATTATAACTTAGATTAACAGATTCATAGATTCTAGGGTCAGAAGGGACCAATGTGATCATCTAGTCCGACCCCCTGCACAAAGCAGGCCACAGAACCTTACCCATTCATTTCTATAACAAACCCCTAACCTATGTCTGAGTTATTGAAGTCTTCAAATTGTGGTTTGAAGACCTCAAGCTGCAGAGAATTCACCAGCAAGTGACCCATGCCCCACGCTGCAGGGGAAGGCGAAAAACCTCCAGGGCTCTGCCGATCTGCCCCAGAGGAAAATTCCTTCCCGACCCCAAATATGGCGATCAGCTAAACCCTGAGCATGTGGGCAAGACTCACCAGCCAACTTAGATCTCACCCAAAATACATGCTATAGCCAATTCTTATTAACTAAGCTAAAATTTATTAGAAAATAAAAGAGAGAGAGTGTTAGTTAAAAGATTAATAGACATTAATCTTAAGGAGCCAAAAGCAAGCTATGCCGATGGGTAGGAAAGATAGAATATGTGGCAAAAGACCACCTTGGCTTAACCACGAGATCTTGCATGATCTACAAAATAAAAAGGAGTCATATAAAAAATGGAATCTAGGTCAGATTACAAAGGATGAATATAGGCAAATAACACAGGAATGCAGGGGCAAGATTAGAAAGGCAAAGGCACAAAATGAGCTCGAACTAGCTATGGGAATAAAGGGAAACAAGAAGACTTTTTATCAATACATTAGAAGCAAGAGGAAGACCAAGGACAGGGTAGGCCCACTGCTCAGTGAGGAGGGAGAAACAGTAACAGGAAACTTGGAAATGGCAGAGATGCTTAATGACTTCTTTGTTTGGTCTTCACTGAGAAGTCTAAAGGAATGTCTAACAAAGTGAATGTTTATGGGAAGGGGGTAGTTTTAGAAGATAAAATAAGAAAAGAGCAAGTTAAAAATCACTTAGAAAAGTTAGATGCCTGCAAGTCACCAGGGCCTGATGAAATGCATCCTAGAATACTCAAGGAGTTAATAGAGGAGGTATCTGAGCCTCTAGCTATTATCTTGGGAAAGTCATGGGAGATGGGAGAGATTCCAGAAGACTGGAAAAGGGCAAATATATTGCCCATCTATAAAAACAGAAATAAAAACAACCCAGGAAACTACAGACCAGTTAGTTTAACTTCTGTGCCAGAGAAGATAATGGAGCAAGTAATTAAAGAAATCATCTGCAAACACTTGGAATGTGGTAAGGTGATAGGGAATAGCCAGCATGGATTTGTAAAGAACAAATCGTGTCAAACCGATCTGATTGCTTTCTTTGATAGGATAACGAATCTTGTGGATAAGGGAGGAGCGGTGGATATGGTATACCTAGACTTTAGTAAGGCATTTGATACGGTCTCACATGATATCCTTATCAATAAACTAGGCAAATACAATTTAGATGGGGCTACTATAAGGTGGGTGCATAACTGGCTGGATAACCGTACTCAGAGAGTAGTTATTAATAGCTCCCAGTCCTGCTGGAAAGGTATAACAAGTGGGGTTCCGCAGGGGTCTGTTTTGAGACCAGCTCTGTTCAATATCTTCATCAACGACTTAGATGTTGGCATAGAAAGTATGCTTATTAAGTCTGTGGACAATACCAAACTGGGAGGGATTGCAACTGCTTTGGAGGACAGGGTCAAAATTCAAAATGATCTGGACAAATTGGAGAAATGGCCTGAGGTGAACCGGATGAAGTTCAATAAAAACAAATGCAAATTGCTCCACTTAGGAAGGAACAATCAGTTTCACACATACAGAATGGGAAGACACTGTCTAGGAAGGAGTATGGCAGAAAGAGATCTAGGGGTCATAGTAGACCACAAGCTAAATATGAGTCAACAGTGTGATACTGTTGCAAAAAAAGCAAACGTGATTCTGGGATGCATTAACAGGTGTGTTGTAAACAAGATACGAGAAGTCATTCTTCTGCTCTCCTCTGCGCTGGTTAGGCCTCATCTGGAGTATTGTGTCCAGTTCTGGGCACCACATTTCAAGAAAGATGTGGAGAAATTGGAGAGGGTCCAGAGAAGAGCAACAAGAATGATTAAAGGTCTTGAGAACATAACCTATGAAGGAAGGCTGAAAGAATTGGGTTTATTTAGTTTGGAAAAGAGAAGGCTGAGAGGGGACACGATAGCAGTTTTCAGGTATTTAAAAGGGTGTCATCAGGAGGAGGGAGAAAACTTGTTCACCTTAGCCTCTAAGGATAGAACAAGAAGCAATGGGCTTAAACTGCAGCAAGGGAGGTTTAGGTTGGACATTAGGAAACAGTTCCTAACTGTCAAGGTAGTTAAATACTGGAATAAATTGCCTAGGGAGGTTGTGGAATCTCCATCTCTGGAGATATTTAAGAGTAGGTTAGATAAATGTCTTTCAGGGATGGTCTAGACAGTATTTGGTCCTGCCATGAGGGCAGGGGACTGGACTCAATGACCTCTCGAGGTCCCTTCCAGTCCTAGAGTCTATGAATCTATTAACGGCTATTAGCCATGCTGGGTAAGGAATGGTATCCCTAACCTCTGTTTATCAGAGGGTGGAGATAGATGACAGGAGAGAGATCACTTGATCATTACATATTAGGTTCAGTCTGTCTGGGGCACCTGGCATTGGCCACTGTTGGCAGATAGGTTGCAGGGTTGGATAGACCTTTAGTCTGACCCAGTATGGCCATTCTTAGGTTCTTATTAAGGAAGGGGCAAAGCTCTCTGGTGGAGTTTCTGTAGTGTAGTGGTTTGCACGTTTGCCTAACACGCAAAAGATCCTTGGTTTGAAACCAAGCAGGAACATGCTGGCTTAAGCTTCTGCTGGCCTGTCCTTGCTGTTGTAGGAGCAGCAGTGATTTGTATGCTCGAAAGGTCTGTTATATTTCCCTTCTCTCCCACTTTTGTCTCCTCTCCCTCTCTGAATACCTGTGAAGTGGCTTTCCCCCTCCCCCCACTCCTGGAATGCTTGTGGGATGAAGGGGCTGGTTGAAGAGCAGAAGAGCTCCCAGGTAGACAAGGTGTCTGGGACTCTAATTAGGCAGCACTCACACCCCCAGAGCATGGACACTGCCCAAGGTGGAGTGTGACCCACCAGATGCAGCCAAGTCATCTCTAGTAGGAGGCCATGAGGTTGAGGTCCTTAAAAGGGGAAGGGGCCATGTGCTCAGCTGTGCACTCACAAGCTTGTATGTCCAGTGAATGCCCTTCGCCTGGACCACCTGGCCAGTGGTTCTCTGTGTTGTATTTCATTGTGCCTCAGGAAGACTTACCTTCATCCCATCATCCATTGTGGCGCTGTGGGACACTTACCTTGCTCAATCCTGACATCTCCAGTGCCATGCCAGTCCTGGGAGCCTGAATATGCAAGTGTGACACCCCACCCATCTTCTTTGGAGCTTAGCTGTCAGTATAATAAATGTGCTGCTTTCTGCCAAACTCTGGTGGGTCATTAGTCCTCCCTACGCTTACTAGCTGGCCTAATTTTGGGTAACACCTGTGATAACCCCAACCCCTGCAGGACAGAGGATGGGGAAATGAGCTGAGAAAAAGCCTTGGCATCAGCAGGGGAAAGCTAGAGGATCTGGGCCAGTCACCATTTGAAGCCTTGTAGCTTGGTCTTCTCTGCCCTGGGAGGTTGGCCTATAGCGGCCGGCTCTTCCTGCTGGCCTCCTCTGCGTGATTTGCCAAAGGAGAAAGTGAGGCAGGAATGGGGAAAAAGAGGAAAGTTGAGCTGAGGAAGGCAGGGCAGAAGCTAAGTGGCTCAGTGTGGCTAAGTGGGGTTAGTAGAGCACTACCATTCATTCTGCAAAGCCTGGGGAGGTGTGGCTGGCTGCTGGGAGGCAGAATCCTGTGCCTGCCTCTTGGCTTCCCAGGGGTACCTACTTGCATCCCAGGAGAAGAAGGATGGTTCTGGGTGAAAGGAAGACAAGCAAAGCTCTGGGAGGAAATTTGGGTGTGGGGTGCGGGATCTGTGCTGGGGGAGGAGGTTGGGGTGCAAGAGAGGTAGCGCTGACCTCGGGCACTGCATCTCCCAAAGTGACCAGTACACACAACCCTGCAGCAGCAGCTCCTAGGTGGGTGGGGCCAGGGGGTCTCTGTGCGCTTCTGCCTTCAGGCGCTGCCCCCAGAGCTCCCATTGGCTGCAGTTCCTGGCCATTGGGAGCTGTGGAGTTGGTACTCGGGGCAGAGGCAGCACATGGAGACACTCCCCCTGCCCCAGGGGATGCTGGGACATGCCGGCCACTTCTGGGAGCGGCATGGAGGGACGGAGGCAAAGTGGGCAGGGAGTCACCTTAGTGCTGCTGGCACATCTCTGCACACCCATGGGGGGAGGGGAGCAGAGGGCCTCCATGTGCTGCCTGGGGTAGGAGCAGTGCACAGAGCTGCCTACCCTCCCGGGTCTCTTACAGGAGTGGGTGGGTGGGATCTTTTGGCCTGCAAAGTGCAGCAGGTCGGACTAGATAATCACACTGGTCCCTTCTGAGCTTAAAGGCTCTGAGTCTAACAGGGAGAGGGAAGTAAAGGAAACATTTTTTAAAAATAAACCAAACATTGTAATACCAGGATGACTCCAACTGCTCATTGTATAGTCCTGCCCCTTTTTTCCTCTGCTGGGTGTTTAATGACCTGCTGGGATTTGGGACACTGATTCTCTCATTCAGTTGCTAAACTGATACAATGTGACTGAAATTAAACCAATTCCCGGGGAGAAAAAATCACATCATTGCATGGGCTGGGAATTGAACCCCAATCCACTGCTTAACAGGCAGCTATGCTCATCACCATACCACCAAACAGCTGTAAAAAGAGCCTCTCCTACATGCCACTTATGCTTGTCAAATTAGGCTAGACCAGCATTGAAGAGATTTTCTACCTGATAAAATATACTGGATTCTCATCACTGAAAAAAGAACACCTCCATCTTCACTTGGGTTTGAACCTCAGCCTTTCAATTAGCCACCAAAGTTGTTAATCACGGGGTATGTCTACGCTACAGGATTATTCCTATTTTACAGAAACCGTTTTTTGAAAACAGATTGTATAAAGTCAAGGTCACACACCCACACTAAGCACATTAATTCGGCAGTGTGCGTCCATGTACCAAGGCTAGCATCAATTTCCAGAGCGTTGCACTGTGGGTAACTATCCCGTAGTTCCCGCAGTCTCCCCTGCCCATTGGAATTCTAGGTTGAGATCTCAATGCCTGATGGGGCAAAAACAGTGTCATGGGTGATTCTGGGTAAATGTGGTCACTCAGTCCTCCCTCCATGAAAGCAACGGCAATCATTTCACGACCTTTTCACTGGATTGCCTGGGCAGAAGTCATAGTACGGCAACCATGGAGCCCGTTCAGCCTTTTTTCACTGTCAGCGTATATCTACTGGATGGTACTGACAGTCACAGTACTGCAACGCTACACAGTAGCATCCCTTTACTTTTTGCAAGTTAGCAAAGATGGTTACTAGCCCTACTGTACCATCTGCTGCTTTGCAAGTTGGCAATGACAGTTACCAGTTATACTGTACCATCTGCTGCTGTCATTGGTGGTCCTGGCCGGCCTCAATGAGGTCAGCTGGGGTGCATGGACAAAAATGGGAATGACTCCCCAGGTCATTCCCTTCTTTAAGTTTTGTCTAATGGAGAGTCAGTTCTGTCTAGACTATCAGCCAAGCCCAGAGAGGCAAATGGCCACTCCGGGTCACAGCCCCAGAGATCCCACAGAAATGATGAGCTGCATGTCATTCTAGCCTCACCCATTGCTTTCCTCCTCCCCTACCCCTCCTGGGCTACCGTGGCAGTTATCCTCCCATTTGTGTGATGAAGTAATAAAGAATGAAGGAATTTGAAACAACACTGACTTTATTGCTTCTGCAAGCAGGGATCAAAGGGGGGAGGGAAGCGCAGCCTCCAGCTGCTAGGATAGTCCAGGCAGGACTGAATGTCCATTAGACAAAGCTTAAAGAAGAGAATGAGCTGGGAGTCATTCCCATTTTTGCCCAGGCACTTCTGGCCGACCTCACTGTGGCCAGCCAGGAGCACTCACGGGATGACAATGACAGATACCAGTCCTACTGTACTGTCTGCCGTCTGGAAGGGAAGGGGATGCTGCTGTGTAGCGCTGTAGCACCATGTCTGCTAGCAGCATCCAGTAGACATACAGTGACATTGGAAAAAGGCAAGAAAGGATTTTTTTTCTCTTTCCTTTCACGAGTGGAGTGAGGCAACGACATATACCCTGAACCACCCACGACAATGTTTTTGACCCTTCAGGCTTTGGGAGCTCAACCAAGAATTCAAATGGTTTTCGGAGAGTGTGGGAACTGTGGGACAGCTACAGTCATCAGTCGCCCCTCCCTCCATGAGCGTCCATTTCATTCTTTGACTTTCTGGTACGCTTGTCTCAGCTCCTTAAGTTTCAGCACTTTGTTGAGTCCCTGTTGTGGCCTCTGTCCATCATAGCCTTGGAGATTTTTTTCAAATGTTTTGGCATTTCGTCTTTTGGAACGGAGTTCTGATAGAACAGATTCATCTCCCCATACAGAGATCAGCTTCAGTATCTCCCATATGGTCCATGCTGGAGCTCTTTTTTGATTCTGGGACTGTATGGTCACCTCTGCTGATCAGCACTCCACGCTGGGTAAACAGGAAATGAAATTCAAAATTCAAAAAGTTCACGGGGCTTTTCTTGTCTACCTGGCTAGTGCATCCAAGTTCAGATTGCTGTCCAGAGTGGTCACAATGGTGCACTGTGGGATAGTGCCCGGAGACCAATACCATCAAATTGCAGCCACATTAACCCTAATTCGACATAGCTATACCGATTTCAGCACTACTCATCATCAGGGAGGAGTACAGATACCGGTATTAAGAGCCCGTTATACCGATATAAAGGGCTTCGTTGTGTGGATGGGTGCAGGGATAATGCGATTTAATGCTGCTAAATTGGATATAAACTCGTACTGTTGACCAGGCCAGAGAGAGCAGCAGGTTTCCCCTATTGTTTCCTACTCTTGTTTTCTTGACTAGTTTCTCCTCTGCACCAACTTACACTTTTGCTCTGTGAGCCTGGCTAGTTCACTTGGTAGCACAGCAGACCGTTAATCAGAGGGTCCAGAGTTCAAGCCCCTAGTTAGGTGATGAGTTACTCACTATATCTTTAAAAATCTGTCTTTCTGGACTCTTTTATCTTGTTTTTTCTCTTCAGGATTTTGCCTTTCCTAAGAAGGGCCTTTGTGGGGGTGGGGATTGAAGGGGCAGCTTCCTGACATCCCCCCTGTCCTCACAGCCTGGAGGAATAAAGGCCTCTGGGCATATAGCATGTTCCTCCCCTGCACACACACACACACACACACAGAGAGAATATCCCTAAGGAATTAGAATCGCCTGCTGCCTTCCCCGTCCTGCTGGATCCCCAAATGAGGATGCTCTTCAGCCTAAACCCATGTCCCCGCTATTCCCAGTGTTCCTCAGACCCAACCCTCAGTCCCTCCTATGCTCACTGCTCCTCACCCCCAACCAGAGCCTGCTCCTCTTCACCCTTCTCCTCTGTCCCAATCCACAGCCCCCTCCTATTCCCAGTGCCCCTCAATCCCAACCCAGAGGCCCCTCCTCCTCACGCTGCTCCTCAGTCCCAGCCCATAGCTCCCTCCTTCCCTCCAGCAGCAGGTGCTTCAGACCCCCTCAGGAAGATTTTCTTTCAAGGTTTCGGGTATGAGTCTGCATGTGGATTTTACAGTATGTTGGAAATATGTTGGGTTGCTTGCCAGAATGATCACTTTTGGCTGGTGTTGGATTCCCAGTCTCTTTGTTATTGGGATAGGAGAACTAAAGGGTTGTTTTCCTTGTTGTGTGAATCGAGGGCAGCAGAACTGTGCTTGGCAGATCCCTATGGAGGGACTCACCCTCAATTCAATAGCACTTGCTAGGCAGGGGACATGGGTTCCAAAGCCAAGTGGGCTGGGGCCTGAGTCCTCATACTAAAATTTATGTGTTAGACCAACTTTAGGACAGGGTGGCTGTGGAAGGGTGAGTGAGTCCCTAGACAACATAGTGAGTACGGTGCCTTCTTATTTCCCCCCTTTTCCACCCAGGATGGCAGATGAACTCTACAGAGGCACCTCTGGGATTGCACTGACTAAGGACAACAGCTGTGAGTGGGGTGCAGAGAGGGGATGGCTCATGTTAAATGACTTTTGGTTGCTGGACTTACGAACCTTAGGGAGAAGGACACTGCCCAGCTTATTTGTGGGTGGGTCTTTTCCTCGTGGTTTAGGTTTATGTGTTGGGGCTGCTGACATGACTTCTGCTAACCCTGGGTTTGCATTGCAATTTAGACGTACCCTGAGAGTGCAGCTATACTGAGATAAAATCCCTGTGGCCCGGCTGGCCTGGATGATCTGACTTGGGCTCCCAGGGCTCAGGTTGTGAGGCTAAAAACTGCAGTGAAGACATTTGGGTTCAGACTGGAGCCCAGGCTCAGAGACCCTCACCCCTCGTGGGGTCTCGGAGGCTGGGCTCAAGCCCAAGTGTCTACACTGTAATTTTATAACCCTGCAGCACAAGCCCCACAAGCCTGAATCAGCTGACCCAGGGTTTGAGAATAGTGACTTGGGTGTGTTAATGGCAGTGTAGACGTAATGCTAGGCTATGCCCACACTGCAATGAAACACCCAGGGCTGCCCCATGCCAGATCAGGCTCCTGGGGCTTGGGCCATGGGGTGGTAAATTTGCAGTGTAGACGTGTCGGCTTAGGCTCAATACTGGGGTCTGGGACCCCCCAAGGATGGGAGGGAGTTTAGCAAGCAAAAAAGATAAAATGGCAGTGGAGAATTACCGTGGACTCAATGGCATTTCTCCATTGGTCTGTCTGCTTTGGGGCAGGGACAATAACACGTCCTGCTGCATTCGTTATTTCAAAGGGCGGTTTAGGATTTTCATTCTCAGACACTGGGCACAGAGCAGGACTCAACCCTAGATGCAAACTAAACGAGCTGCCCACAGATTCTGGTAGCCACAATGAGCATTTGGTGTGAGAGCTCAGACCTGCCCCTGTCTCAGAGGGAGGGGGTCATCTGCAAGGGGACTGGACCACTAACCTATCAACTCCTAACTCCCAAACTTTCAGTAACTCTATTATCAGTGGCTGTGAGCATAATTTAAACCATAAAAAAAACCACACTGGGCTAGATCAAAGGCCCATCTAGCTCTGAATCTTGTCTTCTGACAGTAGCCAATACCAGGTGCCCCAAAAGCCACTCCCCCAGGCACCACTGGGAATTGAACTCAGGATCCCTTACTTACAAACCAAGTGTTTTAGCCAGCTGAGCCATGCTGCCTGCATGTAGCTAAAATACTGTGTCTGACCACACTTGACTCACTGACATCTCCACCAGGCCCTGACAAGCTTTGCTTGTGTTTGGATTCTGCAAAGCAGAGGAGCAGAAGAGGTTTTCCTTGCAAGTTGTGTGTGTGTGTGTGAATCTTTGGCCAGGTCTGCACTACAAAGTTATTTTAGCATCATTACATTGCTGAGGTGCGTGAAAAACACACAACGCTCCCTCGGTCACCAGCTTTTGGCTGGTGCACACACTGCAATGCCACGTCTGGCCACAAAACTGCCCTGTTTTGGTGACAAAATAAAACCACCTCGACGAAAGGCCTAGAGCTTTTTGCAGCAAACTTAAAGTGACAGAGTGCCAGTGTAGATGCTGCCGTTCATTATATAACTGTAACTGGCCTCCAGCAGTATCCCACAATGCCCTCCATGAACTCACCTGCCCTGCATTCTGCTACAGAGCCATGGGGCCCTCCCCTTTCATAGCTCCAGGAAGTTCTGACAGCTGAGTCTGCTGCTCTGCTCCGGCAGCCAGGAGCAAATCTCTGCCGTGGATGCTGCTCACTCCCGCCCTGCAAACACAGAGCAGGTGGCAGGAGCTTCCTTACAGTGGGGGCGGCGGGGCATTGGCATCTGAACTATGACGCCCCCATAACACCCCTTCCTTCGAGGAGGCTCTTACATTCTAAACAGGGACGGCTGTTTTCTAGTAAAATCACTAAAAGGGAAGGAGAAAACTCGAAAGAGGTTCCTCCTGGTGCTCACGTCCATGAACCTGAATACTCTCTCAGTCCTCAAAGAGAGACCTGGAGAAGGAGACTTGCTGAAGCGAAGCAAAGCCACAGGGGTCTCTGAGGATTCCCTGGCCCCTTGCCCCGTCCTCCCTGGCTGATGTCAGCATCTCTCTGTGAGGTCACCACCTCCCCACCACCTTGAACCAATAGTCTGAGGTCCTGCAAAAGGCCTTTATGATGTCACTGCCACACCCCTCCCTTGCTGTGCCAATGTCCTGCTCCTGGCCAGGCCCTTTGGAGGTCTGAGCTACTCCCCACTCAAGGCAAGAAGTGTCTTCGGTGCTCCCTACCCCTGCTCCATATGTTAAACCTTTGAATACCTTATTTTTTATTGCATTTGTAGCTCATGTCATGATTTCAACGCACAATCTGGACGCATGATTTTCTCTATCATATAAGACAATACATTTTCATGCTAGGATGTGTAAATCTGTATTTATTCATGCCATATATAAGAAAATAAAGCAAATTCATTTCCTCTAAGCACATGGAAACTTTTTAATTTTCACAGTAACTGAAATGTACAAACACCTAGAAATGGAACTGTCACCAGCACAGGGTTGGCCAGTATTAAATAGTGTTACAGTAGGAGACAGCGTTAGGATGTTAACCCCAGGCCTTTTGTTCAAAGGTCGTGTCTCTCGCCTTCCCCCATGAACTGAAGCGCAGCATTCGAGAGATCCAGAGACTAGCTGATGACATTTCCGAGTGCTAAAATAGCAAGCGCTGTCCATCCTGCATTGGCCAGTGGTGACTGGAGAGCTGGTTTGTTGAGAATAAGCTTCAAGGTGAGAAGCAGCAGCCCAAAGTGGGCCCCTACAAGTGCTGAAGTGGCTCAGTTGGGAGAGCGTTAGACTGGAAACTGAAAGGTCCTGGCTTCAATCCGAGGCTTCAGCAGCCTTTTTGATCCCTCTCTGTGCAGCTGTGGGCTGTTTCCTGGCAACACAGCAGTGCCTTTACCTAATGCAAGTTCTTTCTTTCAGGCTTTGCTGCGGGAAAAGGCAGCATTGGCTTCTGCAGCCAGTTGGCCCTCCTGAACTTTCTTTCTTCTCTTGCTCTTTCTCAGCAAGGGGAAGGAAAAGAAGCTCCCCCTCAAGCTGGAGTCACGAGGGGATGTAAGGATGACTTCCTGAGTGCCGGCTCCAGTCCTCTGCTCTGCCAGCTGGCCCATTGAAGAGCTGCCACCATTTTCTCCAGGTTCTCCCCTCGGTGTGTGCCAGGGTGAGCACCACCAAAGTGCAGGGAATTTGAGGGCAGGGAAGGGCAGCACACTGTGATGGAGTTTCTGTAGTGTGGTGGTTCTCACATTTGCCTAACCTGCAGAAGGGTCTCAGCCCCAAAACCAGGCAGAAACGTAGTGGCTTCCTTTTCCCAGCTCCCCTTGCTGTCCAGCAAGGCCTCCTCCTTCTGCCACTGGCCTGTCCCTGGGATAACCCCAACCTCCGCACTATAGAGGGTGGTGATATCAGTGGAGAAAATACCTTGGCGTCAGCCTGGGGAAGCTGGAGGAATTAGGCCAGTCGAACCCATGGAAGTGCAGTTGGCTGCTGGGAGGTAGAATCTTATTTCTGCCTCTTGGCATTCCAGGGGTGGCTATTTGCAGCCCAGGAAAAGAAGTGGGGTTCTGGGTGGAAGGAAAACAAGTTAAGGGTTAATGTCTCTTTTACCTGTAAAGGGTTAACAAACAGGGACCCAAACACCTGACCAGAGGACCAATCAGAAGACAAGATACTTTCAAATCTCGTGTGGAGGGAAGCCTTTGTTTGTGCGTTTGGGGTTTGGCTTTGTTCTCTCTGGGTCCTGGACGGGGCTAGAGGTGCAACCAGTTTTCTGCCAATCTCCCTGCTACAGTCTCTTATCTATTCAGAATTGTAAGTAAGAAAAGGCGGCCATAGTCTTTTAATTTGTTTTTTTTTCTATTTGCATATGTGTACTTGCTGGAATAGCTTAAATTGTATTTCTGCTGGAGAAAGTTTCTTTCTATAGTTTATAAGTTGAAAGACCCTGTAACTTTTTACCATCTAAAGTGCAGAGATAAACCTTTTACTTTTTTCTTTCTTTTTTATTAAAAGTTTTGCTTTTTAAGACCTGTTTGATTTTTTTCCCAGTTGAGGCTCTAGGGAATTGAGTCTGTATATTCCAGGGAATTGGTGGGGAGAAGGGAAGAATAAATTTCCTCTTTGTGTTAGATTCACGGAACTTGAATCTGTATTGCCTCTGGGAGAAGGGGAGAGAGAAACTTGATCTCTCTGTGTTGTGTTTCAAGGAATTGAACCATGGTATCTCCTAGTGTACTCAGGCAGGAAAGATCTGGGAGGAGGTAAAGAGATGGGAGGGAATGGTTTATTTCCCTTTGTTGTGAGACTCAAGGAATCTGGGTCTTGGGGTCCCCTGGGAAGGTTTTGGGGGGACCAGAGGGTATCAGGCCCTAGAAATTCCTGATTGGTGGCAGCGCTACAGAATCTAAGCTGGTAATTACGCTTAGAGGACTTTATGCTAGTACCCATATCCTGGACGCTAAGTTCCAGTTTTGGGAATTATACTATGACACGAGTGGGCTACTTTCTGGCAAGATGGTTTTCTGTTTTAGGCTTGGGAGAAGCCTGCGAGAGGAGTTGTTCCAGTGAGAACCGCTGCTCCTTTCTTGCTGACCTGGGGGTGCCAGTGACAGCTTGTGAGGGGGCAGGTGCTGGCTTGAGTGAATGGGATATAGGAAAGCCTAGCCTGCCCCTCCAGGCCAAGTCCACTGCTTGTCTCCTGCTTTGTGACATCCAGATTTAAATCTTCCCAGCATGTGCTGTGGCTCGTGTATTAAGCCTTCCTGGTGGGCCTGGTCTTTGCCACAGTAGCTCAGCTGGGAGTGCATTGGATTGAAGATCTAAAGGCTTCTGGTTTGATGCCAGGCTTTAGCACCCCCTTCACCCTGGGTGTGTTGTGCTGGGCTTTCTTCTGGGTGTGCAGCTGTGCCCTGAACTTGTGATTTTTCCTAATTTCAGAGACAACACTTGCAGAGGGCGTGTGTGGGGTCATATGCCCCACTTGGGTTAGATATAGCCTGCTACATTATGTGGTGCTGCCAGGCTCCCTCCCTCCTTCTGAAGACAGCCCAGAGCCCTTTAAATCCCGGCTGTGGTTGAGATTTAAAGGGCTCAGAGCTCCCCGTTGCTGCGGGCAGCCCAAAGTCCTTTGAATCCCGACTGCGGCTCTGGTGGCCGGGCTCGGGCCAGGATTAAAAGTCTTGGGGCTCCCCTCAGTGGCAGGAGCTCTGGGCCCTTTATATCCTTGCCCCAGCCCCGCAAAGCTCGGTTTTCCCCCTGGCGGCCAGAGCCCTGGGACCTTTCATTTGCCCCTGAGCCCCAGGGGGCTCCCAGCCACCTCTGCAGCTGGGAGCCCTTGGTTAATTTAAAGGCTCTGGGTCTCCCAGCCACAGCTGGTTCCCCAGGGACTTTAACTCTTGAGAGGCCAAGCCTCTTCTGGATGAGGCCATGCCCCCTCAGGACTCCCACAGTACCGGTAAGTCCTGTTAGTTACTTTCAGCCCTGTACCCAGCCAATGCAGTGTGAGGGCTGAGTCTTGTATCGCTGCACCCTGGGTCCAGGGCATGCACTCTCTCTCTTCCTCTGCTGTGTAGAATCCGGCCCTGCCGCAAAGTGTCACCCATGAGCCACCAATCTCCAGGACAGCAGGTTTGGCCCTCAAAGCAGGAACTTGCCCAAGGTGGGGTTATAGCTCAGTGGTAGAGCATATACTTTGCATGTATGTGGCCCTGGGTTCAATCTCCAGGTTCTTTTTTCATCCTGCTGCTTTGCTCATGCCCAGAGGGGATGTGGCCCACCAGGCTCCCTGCCCGAGCTTCAGACCTGCTCAGTGAGGGGCAAGGGACAATTGCATGGAAGGTCCTGGGGGAGTTTCTGCTCCTTAGTCACCTCAGTATGTTTAAGATTCCCACCCGCTGTGCTGCTTGGGACAATGGTAGATGAGAAGGGAGAATCCTCCAGCACTGGAGGGAAAGATCCCATCTGCACAGCCCGAGAGGCAAGGAAACAGAGGGGCCGTCAGTGCTCAGAGAGGAAAGTGGTCAGTGATTTACACCCACCAGGGGACACTCACTTTTTGAGGCGGGTGCAGCTGGCTTGAGATGGTGCTGACGATGGATAGAAAAAAGGCTGGAGTCAGTGACAGATGGGACCACAGAAGGGGAAGGGGAATGGCAGCCCCACAGAAGGTCCTGGGTGCTCAGATGCCCCAGTTATTGCACCCTGGCCTGTCCTAGAGAGAGAAAAGACCCAGAGGGACCCAGCCCCCCTACAGTGATCCCATGGACAAGAACCTGGTTGGGAGTGAGGTGAAGGTTCCCTCTGGGCAAAGGGGAGCTGAAATCCCTCAGTGTCCTGGAATTTAAGCAATGAAAGCTTCAAACCCTGCACGGGTGTGGGCTGAGGTGCATCAGCAGAAGGTTGGGCTGGACAGGGGTGGAAGGTTTATATAATTTTTGATGGTTCCCAGAATGAGACCAAGTCCTGCCCCACCCCACACCTGTGTAAGGCTCTGGGAGGGAGTTTGGGTGTGGGAGGGAGGGGGTTGGGCTCTAGGAAAGACTTTGGGTGCAGAGTCTGGGCTCAGTCAGAGCGTTGAGGTGCAGGAGTGGATGTGGTGGGCAGGGTCCTGGAGGGAGTTTGCGTGCGGATATGGGGTTTGAGTTGGAGCAGGATGTGTAGGGTGCAGGAGAGGGTGAGGGATGCAGAATTTACCTCGAGCATTTTCTGAAAGCAACCTGCACCTCTCTCTGGAAGCCTCTAACCAGGAGGGCTGGGAGTGTCTCTGTGCATCGCTGTCAGTAGACTCCACCCCACAGCTCCCATTGCCACAGAAGGCAGAGTTGGCACTCGGGGAGACCCACCCACACACACCCCAGGGGTTGCAGTGACATGCCAGCTGCTTCCAAGGGTGGTGTGCCACACGGAGCGAGGACGAGCAGAAAGCTGCCTTAGCCCCCTTGGGCTGGTGGTGGTGGCGGCGGGGTCCCTGGGCCCTTTTAAATTGCCCATAGGCAGCAGGCAGGACCAGAGGGGACACTCCCAAGGCCAAACATTGCTTTGCACAATGATAAATCTTGGAAGAGGACAGAAATGAAATGGCGCAGAACCTAAGGAATGAAAAGCCTCCGGATTCTTGTGTGTGCACTGACTCTGAAGAGAAATTGTAATTTGACTCGCTTTGTGTCTGCAACTGGTAAAATATCAAGGCAAAATCATTCCAGTGATTGTGACACTGGGTTTGAGGAGGCTTTTGTGTTATTAAAATGTAACTAGCATGTTAGGGTCTGTCTTGTTCAAGGATGGGAAGATGTTCTTTTTCAGGGATCTCAGACGAGAACTGGGGCACAACACCTGGTTTGTTTAGGCCACAAAAATGGAGGAACCTCATCTCTCCTGCTGGCAAAGAAACCCAGATACCTAAAAGACAGGGACTCACGTCCCTGAATGGGCTTTAAAAACATTAGGCCCTGACCATTTGACTAGACACTTTAGCAAACTTCAGAATTCCTTGGTGCTAAACACTGTGAAACTCCCCTTTCTCCTTCACACATGGCTTTAACGCCCCTTATCTCACTCAGGCTCATGACTGCCCAGAGTTGGAGAACTGTCCCTGTTCCCATTGGAAAGATGGGGAGGAGCCTGAGGTACAGAGAAGGGAAGTGACCTACCCAAGGGCATACACAGAATGGTGGTGGCAGAGCCAGAAAGAGAAGCCAACACTCCTGACTCCTGTTCTAAAGGACAAACCATCCCCCTCCCCCCTAGAGGTAGGGATAGAGCCCAGGAATCGAGATGGTGGGGAGATTTCATTGAAACCGTTTTTGTCAGAAAATCCCATTCATACTAAACCGGTTTGTTTCTCAAAATCATAATAAGTGGGATGAAAGTTCTTTGCAAAAGTATTTTGTTGCAAAAGAAAAGCATCTCCTGTTTGTCACAGTGTGTTAAATTGTCTCATCACACGCAAAGAGGAGACACTTAAAGCTTGAACATTAGATAAGATGCTTCAGTCTGAGCTAAGTCGTTGCTGCTTTTACCAATTTCAAAATAAAAAAAACAAATAAAAGAGACTATTTCAGCTATTCTATGTGTTAATCTGCTCTGACTAAATGTGATAGGACACCTCATATTATGCCCTACTCCTAGTGACACTCTCCAATGGATACCCATCCCCCACCCACTGTGAGGTAGGTAGGAGTAGATCATTATTATCCCTTCTTGAAAGATGGAGAAACTCAGGCTGAAAAAGAGAATTGACTTGTCTCAGGTCACACAGCCAGTCAGGCTGGGCTGGGACGGCAGGGGTTGTGTGGGTGGGGGAGCACTGGTGGGCGGGGAGGGGAGAGCCCAGAGCTGGGGCAGCAGTTGTGTGGAGGGGAGAGCCCAGGGCTGGGATGGCAGGGGGATGCGGATGGGAGGAGGCCCAGAATTGGAGTGCCAGGGGGTGCAGGTGGAGCCCAGGACTGGGGTGGGGGCAGCCAAAATTTGTTTTGCTTGGGGCGGCAAAAGACCTAGAGCGAGCCCTGCCTCCATGCACCGTGAGGTAGGTAGGAGCGGATCATTATTATCCCTACTTGGAAGAGGGAGAAGCTAAGGCTGAGAAAGGAGAATTGACTTGTGTTAGGTCACACAGCCAGTCAGAGGCAGAGTTGGGAATAGGCCCCCAGAGCCCTGATTTTCAAACTAAGCATCAGATCTTGAATTTCAGACACTGAATGAGCTGAATAAAGTGCTCTCAGATGAGCTCCAGACCAATGACAGTGACAGTAATTATTCAGCAAGTATTTGAGGAGAACTGCAATGTTAGAGAGAATCATGAACTGCTCAGAGACAATGTAGAGAAGCAGCAAAACTCATCAAACATAGAACTGGTTCTGACTTATTTCCTTGGTCTTAAAAGAGAACAACAAGGACCTGAGTCTCCTCCCTGTCAATAACCCCCTGCTCAGCCAATCAGTGTAGAGACGGAGGACGGGAGGCTGAGGGTTCTCACCAAAGAGCCCAAAGGATGGCCCAGGGTCACTGGTGGGGATCACTGCCCGAGCCCTAGTTCAGCCTCACATTTTTGGGTGGACCTTCCACAGTGAGATCTGCAGAGCACTGTCCCGCAACACACACACACACACACACACACACACACACACACACACACACACACACACCCCTCTCCTGCTGTTGGGAGGGGAACAGGAGAAAGGAGAAAAGCAAAAGACGAAGAGAAAGGAGGGAGGGAGGGATGGAGGAAAAGGTGAAACAAAAAGGACAAACCCTAGCGTCCCCAGTGATTCTAAGGGACAAAATCTCAGGTGTGGAATAAAATTCTGCCTCCTTAAGCTCGTGTTTTAAATGCCTAGAATTCAACTGTCACCAGATGGATCAGACTGAACAGGTTTCTTACCATCTAAAGAGGGACGGCTGTTTTCTAGTAAAATCACTACAAGGGAACGAGAAAACTTGAAAGAGGTTCCTCCTGGTGCTCACGTCCGTGAACCCGAATAATCTCTCAGTCCTCAAAGAGAGACCTGGAGAAGGAGACTTGCTGAAGCAAAACCACAGGGTTCTCTGAGGTTTCCCTGGTCCCTCCCCCCTGTCCTGCCTGGCTGATGTCAGCATCTGTCTGTGAGGTAACCACCTCCCCACCACCTTTGACCAATAGTCTGAGGTCCTGCAAAAGGCCTTTGTGATGTCACTGTCACCCCCCTCCCTTGCTGTGCCAATGTCCTGCCCCTGGCCAGACACTTCGGAAGTTTGAGCTACTCCCTGTGGATCACCCCACTCAAGAAGCATTCGTTCTGGGCAGCAAGCCGGTTAGACAGGAAAACATCAGATGCTGCTCCCAATGCTACACTCAGTTTTTCAGAAATTAGTCGACTTTATGGCCAAAAGAGACCAGTAGAGCATCTGATCTGACCCCCTGCATATCACAGGCCTTCTGTATGACACAAGAGCTACTTTTGGGGCAAACACATTCCAGAAAGGCATCTAGTCTTCATTGACTGACATCAGGAGATGCTGAATCCACCACTTTCCTTGGTAGCTTCTTCCTGTGGTGAATCATCCTCACTGTTGACTATTTGGGGCTTAATTGTAACATGAATTTGTCTCTTTTCACCTTCCAATCATTGGGTCTTGTTATGTCTTTCTCTGCTCTAGTAAAGAGTCCTTTAACACCCAATCTTTTTTCTCCATTAAGGCACTTCAACACTTCAAAGAAATCACCTTTCAATCTTCTTTTGAGAAGCTAATAAGGTTGAGCTCTTTCAATAGCTCACTAGAAGGCATTTTTCTCCAGCCCTCAGAACATTTGGTGGCTCTTGGCTGCTTCAGCTCCAATTTCACATCATCTGTTTCAAATGAGGACACCAAAACTGGAGGCAGTATTCCAGTATCAGTCTCACTGACACCGTGTCACCTCCTGTGGCGTTATTGACATAATCTGTAACTGTATAGATCACTGTTGCAGCAGCCACTGTTCTATATTTGTAACCAAAATTGTAGAAAGGTTGTTGTGTAAGGGGTCTATGGAGATGTTCTGATTGGTTGATTATAATGATGCTGTCTCTAGATGTGTATCATTTTTGTAGTTGACGTCATGAATATTGGCTCTATGCTGTCCCTATTTCAAACTTGTGCTCTGCTTCCGGGGAACACCCCAGCCAGACAAGTTGGTGTCAGTTCTGCCTAGCCTGCCTGATGGCCCATTAAGGACCATCAGCTATACAATCGACCCATTGAGAGAAGGCAGATACGCCTTGTGACTCAGCAAGGTATGCAGGGACCTGCCTATGGACAGAACTCCAAGGTTTTTCTATGCCAAGTGCTGGATAGAGTGTCCTTGGGACAAAGAAAGCAAAGACCACATGGCAAGAGAGTATAAAAGGTTGATGCCTCGTCTCCAATCCTGCTTCATACCTCTGGAGGGACATTGCTACAAACTGAATCTCTATACAAAGGACTGAATGACCCATCCTAGCTATGGATGGACTCCAGAGACTTGATTTGAACCTGCAGTTTATTCCATCACTGCTACAAGCCTGAACCAAGAACTTTGCCATTACTGTACGTGAAGGGTTAAAATTCATGTGCATTTTGTATAACAACCTGGTCTATGGATTGTGCTAGCTCTTTTCCAGACCCAAAGTCCAGAGTAGGGTCAAGGGACGAGAAGCCTAGCAAATAGTGACCAGCTAAAAGAAAGCTGGGTTAACAGAAAGCCTTGTTTGCTAAGATAGGAATGTAAGCAGAGTCAGGATAAGCTCTACCCTGACATCTGGTGGAAAGAATGTCAGAGAGTTTATTTGCATAGACACGCCTACCCTATCCCAGACTGCTGAGCAGTGGGACTGCTTGGTGACAAATGACTCACCCTCAGTTGGGTGGTACTTGCTAGACAAGGGACATGGGTTCCAAAACCCAGTGAAGGAGAGAGGCTGGGGACAGGTATCTGGGTCTGGTGGTGCAGTCTCATTGTGGAGCCAGAAGCACCAGTTGCACCCCCTCCTCTTTCCACTGTAGAATGTCAGAGTTGATTTTTTTATTCCCTCAAGAATCTAAATACAGGTTGCTGAGCTGAACTCACTTTGGGCTAATGGTGCATTCGCACTGCGGCTCCCCCACTAAGAGCTGAGATCACTAAGAGTTGAAATCACAAAAAAGCTGAAATGACTGAGCTGAGAGCTCTGAGCATTGTGCTAGCTAGTGGGGGAGCCTGAAGATATGCTGTGGAACAGAGCAGCTGGCGGAGTGGAGCAGTTGCGGGGACGGCTGGAGTGGATCACGGGACAGCTGGTGGCAGCAGAGCGGCTGGCAGAGCGGAGTAGCTGTGGGACAGGTGGAGCGGCCCACAGAGTGAGCAGAGCCGAGCAGTTTTGCAGAGCAGCTCATGGAGCAGAGCAGCTGGTGGAGCGGAGCAGTTCCTGAGGACGGCTGGAGGAGCAGAGTGGAGCGGCTGGTGAAGCGGAGCAGTTTGTGGAGAAGGCGGAAGCAGAACCCACGGAGAGGCAGGGCAGTTGGCCCTGGACCACGTAAGGTGCCCCTTTCTACCCAGGCTGGGGGGAGGGACCTCTACAGATAGACTCTCGAACTCTGGGGTGGCATTGACCAGAGACTTTTGGATTGTTGGACTTTGGGGTGATTGGACTTAAAACCCTAAGGGGAAAAAAGGACAGTGCCAAACGTACTTGGAGGTGGGTTTTTGTTTATGGTTTGTGTTATAACCCTGTTTGTGGTGTTTCTCCAATGGGATGCCGCATTGATTCCTTCCTTTATTAAAAAAGATTTTGCTACACTCAGACTCCGTGCTTGCGAGAGGGGAAGTATTGCCTCCTAGAGGCGCCCAGGGGGGTGTGGTATGTGAGTGTCCCAAGTCACTGGGTGGGGGCTTGAGCCGGTTATGCATTGTGTTACTGAAATGGAACCCCTGGATACTGAACCCGGCCCTTGTTGCTGCCAACTAGAGGGGCAGAAGGGTTACATAAAGAATTGTGTCTTATTCAGAGTTGCAGATTGAACAAAGAATCCCTGTTCCTATTGTGTCAGTCTCTTCTGTAGGGAGACGTTCTTCCCACAGATCCAACCTTGAGTTTATGAAAAGTTGGCACATGTCAGTATAAGATATGGCATCCTTCCACCTCCCTTCCCAAAGACAAATGCCTGCCTTCAGACACACAGAAAACAATCTTTATTGCCATATACTTTCACTGTTTCTTTGCTTTAACCCCCAGGAATGTACCTGTTGGACAGTCAAAGGAGTTGCTCCATTCCTATGGACCCCAAATCAGAATTCAACATATATATTTTATACTAATAACGTTTTATCAAAGTGTTAATGAAATGTTAACTTACTAACTTGAGATCAACGGTGGAGACATTATGTAACCTGTTAACCATTGGCTACTGTGCTATCTTGTCTTGCTGCAAAACCTATCCCAGGGTTTGGTCCCCCTCCTGAGACCCCCCCACTGGAACTGCCTCCCTAGGACCCTGCCCCCTACCTGTCCCCCTGTCCCTAATCCATACCCTTGCCCCCAGATAGACCCCTGGAACTCCCACTCCTATCCATCCGCTCCCTGCCCCCTGACAGGACCCCTAGAACTCTCTACCCATCCAACTCCCTCTGCTCCCTGCCTGCTCCAACCCTACTCCACCCCCCGACAGGCACCCCCAGAGCCCTCAACCCATCCAACCCCCCTGCTCCTTGTCCCCTGACTGCCCCCTCCAGAGACCCCCAGACCCACTAATCACCTCCCCAACTATCCACCCCCCACCTCCTGGCAGCTCTGTCTAGTGGCTGCTCCCACCCACACACTCAAAGTGGCAGAGGAGGTTCCCTCTCCTTCGGTGGGAAGGTTGCCTTGTGGTTAAGGCACAGGACTCAGGCTCAGGTGTTATGGGTTTGAGTCTCTGCTCTGCCACAGACTCCCTGCTTAGCCTTGGGAAAGTCAATGCACCTCTCTGTGCCCTAGAGCCCCCCTGCCAAATGGGGCCAATGCTGATCCTGCCTCCTGGGCTAAATCCATTCATGGCTGGGTGACGGGGGGGGAAATGGAGATCCCAATATGGGGAGATTGGGGCTGAATTTCTCCACAGTCAAACAGTGGGAGCCAGCTCCACAGGGGGTATGGGAGTGAGAGGGGCTCAGGCCAGCTCCACATAGAGTGGTTGCAAGGCTGAAGCCCTGACCCTTTTGACATAAGGTGGCTGGGGCTCCTGAACTGGGGACTTCAACCCCACATCTTCTGCCAGGGTCCAGGGCTTCTCCTCCCTGCCCCAGGGTGGCTTCTCTCCCCCTTCACCATCCCCTAGTGCATCTCCTGCTGGCATCTGGGCTTCTCCCACCACCTCTCAACCCAGCCTGGCTTCTCCTCCCCTGCCCCAGCTTGGCGCTTCTCTGCCCCACTGCAGCTCCTGCAGGGGCCCGGGGCTTCTTCTCCCCCACCCGCCCCCTCCTCAGCGTGGCTCCAGCCCAGTCCGGGGCTTCTCCTCCCCCACTCCATCTCGGCTCCTCTCCCCCCTCACCCCCTGCCAGTATCTGGAGCTTTTCCTCCCCCCAACCTCCCACTGCCCCCAGCCCCAGCCTAGCCGGGCTCCCTGGGGCAACCGATGCTGCTGTGGCCAGAGCCGAGCCTGGCGGGCAGGGAGCAGCGATTCACGCGGAGGTCATGGCAGAGCCATCAGCCCGAGAGGTGCGGGGCAGCCCCAGGGAAGCGGGGCGGGCTGTGCTGCTGCTGGACCCGCACCCCCGCCCACCCCGACTCCTGAGGCTGTTTGGGGGGAGGGAATCACTCAGCCCCTGCAGGAGCAGGAAGAGGGGAGCAGTTCAGCAGAGCCTCCCCAGCAAACAGCTGATCGCAGCTGCGCTCAGGCTGCCCCCAGGGAAAAGCGCAGCTGGACGTAGGTATCTGTGCCCTCATGAACCACTAAGCCCTCCAGGGACCCCTCCAGCCTTGACATAGGTATCTGTGCCCCTCACAACTCCCTAAGCCCCCCAGGGACCTGTACAGCCTGGAAGTTGTCATGTTTGCACCCCATAAAACTCCTAATCCCTCGGGACCCATCTAGTCTGCACGGAGGTACCTGTGACCTCCAGAAACCCCCTAAGACCCCCACGATCCCTACAGCCTGGACGTAGGTATCTCTGACCCACACGAACCCCCTGAGGACTCCTTCAGCCAGGATGTAGGAATCTTTACCCCCGCAACTCTGTAAGCCCCCCAAGGGACCCCTACAGACTGGACATAGGTATCTGTGCCCCACACCTCCTAAGCACCCTTGGGACCCCTATAGCCTGAAGTTAGGTATCTGTGCCCCCCGCGATCCCCTAAGGCCCCCTGGGACACCGACAGCCTAGACCTAGGTATCTGTGCCCCCCACAAACCCCCTATACTCCCCAGGACCCCTCCAGCCTAGATGTAGGTATCTGTACCCCAACAGCCCCCCTGGGACTCCTACAGCCTGGACGTTCGTATCTGTGCCCCCCACGAAACCCCAGCACCCACCCCGGGAACCCTCCAGCCTGGAAATAAGTATCTGTGCATCCCACGAACCCATAAGCACCTGTAGGGACGCCTACAGCATGGATTTAGGTATCTGGGGCCCCCCAAAACCCCCTAAGACCACCAGGGATTCCCACAGTCTTGAGATAAGTATCTGTGCCCCCTCGAACCACATAAACCACCCCTGGACCCCTCCAGCCTGGACCTAGGTATCTGTGCCCCCTCAACACACTAATTCCCCCTGGAAGCCCTATTGCCTGCATGTAGGTATCTCTGCCCCCCACAAACCCCCTAAGCCTCCCAGGGACCCCTACAGCCTAGATGTATGTATCTGTGCCCCCCAGAAAACCCCTAATCCACCCGGGGACCCCGACAGCATGGACCTAGGTATCTGTGCTCCCCAGGAACCACTCCAACATGGACATACATATCTGTGCCTCCTAAAAAAACCCTAAGCCCCCCAGGGACCCCTAGAGCCTGCAGATAGGTATCTCTGCCATCTGCAAAACCCCCTAATCCTCCCCGGAACCTCTCCAGCCTGGATGTACATATCTGTGCCGCCCACAACTCCCCTAAGCCCCCCGAGACCCCTCCAGCCTGGATGTAGATATCTGTGCCCCCTGACTCCCTAAGCCCCCCCAGAATTCCTATAGTCTGGACTTAGGTATCTGTGTCCCCTACAATACCACTAAGCCTCCCTTGGGACCCCATCCAGGACATAAATAGGTATCTGTGCCCCTCACCAAGTCCCTAAGCACCCAGCAATCACTATGGTCACCACAACCCCCTAAGCCATCCAGGGACCCCTCCAGCCCGGACCTAGATATTGGTGTTCTCCACGAAGCCCCTAATCCCCACCAGGACCTCCACAGCCTGGACGCAAGTACCTATGCCCCCCACAAACCCCCTAGCTCCCCTGGAGTCCTGACCATCCTGGACGTAGCTATCTGTACCTCCCATGACCCCAAAGCACCGCAGGGATCTCTACAGCCTCTACGTATGCGTGATGCTCTGTGCATTACCCTGCATGGCCACACGGTGTCACTGTTGCTCAATACAGGAAATGCTCTGTGCATTACCCTGCGTGGCCACATGGTGTCACTGTTGCTCCATGCGGGAAATGCTCTGGGCATTACTGTGATGGAGTAGGGACTGTATCTGTGGGGGATGGGAGAGCAGCGAGTGACTTTAGGTGAGGGACAGGACCTAAGCCTGTAAATCGAGCTAGGCAGCGGGGAGGGGGTCAGCACCTTTGCCTGGGAAGCTGGACAAAGAAAGGGGCCAGCTGCAGGGAGTTAGTTCAATTTTGGTTTCAAGCTGGGTAGTTGGAATTCAGGGAATCCCAAACTGGGAACTAAGCTTCCTGAATCCCCAGAAGGACTCAGCTGAGGGGTCCTGGTTGTACCCAAAAGCTCTGCTGTATCCTTCGCTCCTGTTGGTCAAAAAACCTTCTGTTTTACTGGCTGGCTGAGTCACTGTGTGTCGCAGGAAAAGGGGTGCAGGGCCGGATTCCACCATACTCTGTGACACCCCCTAAACTCCTCCGGGACCCCTGCAGCCTGGACTTAGGTATCTGTGCCCCCCACCAAACTCCTGAGCCTCCCAGGGACCCCTACAGCCTGGACGTAGGAGGAACCCTTCTGCCAGGCTGAACTGATAGCAGCAAGGACTGGGTTCAATACATAGGGGTCCCTTCCATACAATGTAATGCAAGTCAGCTCCCGACCCACTAGTGACATGGGAAAAATTTACATACATACCCCTAGGTGCCTCGAAGACGCAATACTTCCCTCTCGCAAGCAAAGAGTCTGGGTGTAGCAGAAAAAGTTTAATAACGTGAGAGAAAAAACATAGCATTTAATTGGGAAAATATCTCAACTAGGCCATGTCCTTTTCCCTGGGCTCTTGAGTCTAATAATCCCCAAACCACCTCAAGACTCCAAAGTCCAATACCTCAAATGTTTCAAGAGTCCAGCAACCCCAAAATCACCCACAGTCCCTCAGCCCGAGTTCAAGAGTCTATCTGGAGGGCTTTTCCCCCTGCCATCCAGGGTAGAAAGGAGCACCTTACATGGTCCACTGCCAACTACCCTTCCTCTCGGTGGGATTCTGCTTCTGCCTTCCCCACGAACTGCTCAGCTCGGTCCACCAGCTTCTCTGCTCCTCCAGCCTACCTGTGATCTGCCCTAGCTGTCCCCAGAAACTGCTCTGCTCACCTCACTCCATGGGCCACTCCAACCATCCCACAAACTGCTTCTCTCCATTAGCTACTCTGCAATATAGCTTCAGACACCCCCACTAGCTAGCAAAGCTCTTTAATGCTTTCAGCTCAGGAACCTGGAACTCCAATTTTTAAGAGAATCAAAAATCAGCTCTGCTATTCATCTGTAAAAACAGAAAAAGGTGCAATTAGTATTTTTGGCTCACCCAAGGAACCCACTCCCTTGTCTAGTGAGTGCCACTCAGTTGATGGTGAGAATCCCTGTCTCAAAGCAGTTTCACAGTTCCTCATCCATACAATCAGGGTGACAACACTCCACATCTCACGCCCCAACAACAAATAAACTGGGGATACCACAGCTGCCAAAGCAACCATCCCAGGCTGCTAAGGTCGTGTCAGGCGGCGTGGGTGTGTCTATACAAACACGATAGGCCCCCGAAATTCTTTTCCACACTCGACATAATTCACCACCAGATGACAGGGTAGAGTTCATCCAACCTCTGCTTCCATAGGTATCTGTGACCTCCACAACCCCCTAATCCCACCGGGACCCATCTAGTCTGGATAAAGGTATCTGTGCTCCCCACAAACCTTTAAGCCCCACAGGGAACCCACAAGCCCAGATGTAGGCATCTGTACGTCCCACAAACCCCATAAGACCCACAGGACCCCTCCAGACTGTAGGTAGGTATCTGTGACCCCCAGAGCCCCACAAAGGCCCTCGGTACCCCTACAGCATGGATGTTTGTATCTGTGACCCCCCACAAACCGCCTAAGCTACCCAGGGCCCCCTACAATCGGGACGTAGGTATCTGTTCCCCCCCAACACACCTAATCCCCCCCAGAACCCCTCCAGCGTAGACAAAGGTGTCTCTAACCCCACGAATCCCCTAAGCTACAACGGGACCCCTCCAGCATGGACATAGGTATCTGTGCCCCCACAACCCTCCGAAGACCCCCCCAGGACCCCTCTTGTCTGGATGAAAGTATCTGTGCCCCCCACAAAACCCTAACCCCCCCAAGATCCCTACATCCTGGACATAGGTATCTGTGCACCCTCATGAACCCACTGATCCTCCCAGCAACCCCTACAGCATGGACATAGGTATTTGTACTCCAAAATGCCCCAAAGCAACCCCAGGACCCCTACAGCCTCGAAATAGGTATCTGTGCCCCCCACAACTCCCTAATACCCCCAGAACCCCTCCAGCCTGGATGTAGACATTTGTGACCTCCAGGAGCCCCCTAAGCCCTCCCCAGAACTTCTCCAGCTTGGACATAGGTATCTCTGCCCACCACAAAAGCCCTAAGACCCATAGGGCCCCCACCAGCCTGGTTGTAGATGTGTGTATTCCACACAAACCCGCTAAACTCCCCAGAGCCCCATCCAACTGGGACGTAGGTATCTGCGCAACCACAACCCCTCATGTCCCCCAGGGACCCCTCCAGACCATACATAGGTTTCTGTGCCCTTGACTAACTCCCTAAACCCCCAGGGACCATTACAGCCTGGATGTATGTATCTGTGTTCACCACAACTCCCTAAGCCATCCAGGGACCTCTCCAGCCCAGACGTAGATATTTGTGTCCCTCATGAAGCCCCCAATCCACACCGGAATGCCTCCAGCCTGGACCTAGCTATCTGTGCCCCCCACAAGCCCTAAGCCCCCCAGAGATCTCTACAGCCTCTACATAGGTGTGATGCTCTGTGCATTACCCTGCGTTGCCATACGCTGTCACTGTTGCTCCATGAGGGAAATGCTCTGTGCATTACTGTGATGGAGTGGGGTCTGTCTGTGTGGAGGATGGGAGAGCAGGGGGTGACTTTAGGACCGGACACGTGCTCAGCCTGTAACCTGAGCTAGGCAGGGGGGAGGGGGTCAGCACCTTTGCCCGGGAGGCTGGACACAGGAAGGGGCTGGCTGGAAGGAGTGAGTTCAGTTTTCGTTTGGAGCTGGGTTGTTGGAATTCAGGGATTCCCAAACTGGGAACTAAGCTTCCTGAACCCCCAGAAGAACTCGATTGAGGGGTCCTGGTTGTACCCAAAAGCTCTGCTGTATCCTTCGCTCCTGCTGGCCAAAAAAACCTTCTGTTTTACTGGCTGGCTGAGAGTCACTGTGAGTCCCAGGAAGAGGGGTGCAGGACCAGACTCCCGCACACTCCGTGACAAACCCTAAGCCCCTCCAGGACACCTGCAGCCTGGTCGTATTTATCTGTGCCTGCCAAAAACACCTAAGACCCCCGGAGACCTCTCCAGCCTGAACTTAGGTATCTGTTTCCCCCCACAACCCTCCTAAGCCCCTCAGGGACCTAAACAGCCAGGACATTGGTATCTGTACCCATATAGACTCCAGAAGACCCCCAGGAAACTCCAGTTTGCATAGAGGTATATGTGCCCCTCAGAAACCCACTAATCCCCCAGGAAACCCTACTGCCTGGACGTAGGTATTTGTACCCCCAGAACTCCCCTAACCCCCCAGGGACATCTACAATCTGGACGTAGATCTCTCTGCCCATCGTGAAACCTCTAACCCCCCCAGGACCGATACAGCCTGGACATACCTATCTGTGCCCACCCTAACCCCTAAGACCCCCTGCTACCCCTACAGCCTGGACATAGGTATCTTGGGCCCCCACAAATCTCCTAAGACTCCTAGGATGCCTCCAACCTAGATGTAGGTATCTATGGCCCCACTAACCCCTAAGCCCCCCGGTACCACTACAGCCTGGATGTACAAATATGTGCACCCCACGAACCTCCTAAGGACCCCTAGAGCCTGGAGATTGGTATCTGTGTCCCCCCAAAACTCTCTAAGCCCCCCCAGGGACCTGTACGGCCTGGACTTAGGTATCTGTGCACCAAAGGCCGCTAAGATCCCCCAGATCCCTACAGCCTGGATGTAGGTGTGACGGTGCTGCCCGAGGGAGTCAGCTGAGGTCATTCAATCAGGGTGAACTGCAAACAAAACAGGGCAGACAAATCCCAAACGCTTTTGGTTATTCCAATACTTAGATTTACCAAGCCAGCACAAAACAGCTTCTGTAGTACCTCACTGGTTACTTACAAGTTTAAACCACGCAGTTCCCTTAAAGTACCCAGCCTCAGGCCTCCGTCCAGACACGCCTGTCAGGTATGATGGAGTACAGCAGTTGGCAGGAGAGCACTCGATGTGTTGCATCTACACTAGACGCAATATATCGACCCTCGCTGGATAGATTGCTGTCCACCGATTCGGCAGCTGGTATAGACATACCCCAAGTATCTGGAGATCGGAGCTGGATCCCGGAGGGGGACACATTGAAGGAACTCAGGGGTTAAGGTGCCTCTATTGTCAGCTGTAAGGGCTGCTGTAGCTCAGAGGAGGGTGCTTGACTCCTGGCAGGCTTAGACACCGCAAGCTTGGGAGGCAGGAGAAGTGAAGTGTCCATAGCATACTCGGGGTACTCATGCTCAGAGCATGGGTGAGCTGGGGCAAGGGGGGGTGCCACAGGGCAGAGCGGGGAGGTTGCCACAAGAGGGGCACCTCAGGGTGGAGGGGGGGAGCTGCCACTGGTGAGGCGCCTCAGGGCGGGGGTGCAGGGGTGGAGGGCGCAAGATTGAAGTTTCGCCTAGGGCATGAAACATCCTCGCACCAGCCCTGCCTCATTCCCTGCCTGCAGCCAGCCCTGCACCCCCTGCCCTGCCCTGCCCACAGCCAGCCTCTGTCTCTAGCCAGCCCTGCACCTTCTGCCCTGCCCACACAGCCGCATCCTCCCTGCCCTGCCTGCAGTCAGCCCTGCAGCCAGCCCGACACACCCCCTGCCCTGTCTCCAGCCAACTCCTGCCACACCCCCCTGTGGCCCTGCCCAAAGCCAGCCAGCCCCCACACACCCCCAGCCTGCACCATCCCTGCATGCTCTGTCTGCAGCCATCCACGCACCCCCTGCCTTGTCTCCAGCCAACCCCTGATGCACCCCCCGCCTCAGGCCATCCAGCCCCACACCCCTTGCCCTGCCTGCAGCCAGACCCTACCTCCAGCTAACTCCATGTCCACCGGTGACCTGCAGTTCCCAGGGCAGTAACCCTGCACATCTGCTTCAATGATGGGGGCAGGGAGCAGCTGGGACCCACACATGTGCACACCCTAGGGTGACCAGACAGCAAATATGAAAAATAGGGACGGGGTGGAGGGTAATAGGATCCTAAATAAGAAAAAGACCCCAAAATTGGGACTGTCACTATAAAATCGGAACATCTGGTCACTCTAGCACACCCCCAGGACTCCTGAGTTCCATTGCTGGGTTTCCTGTTGGTTCCACTGCTGGTTGTTTTCCTTTTCCTGGGGGACTTTGGGCAAGTTGCTCCCCACTCTAGGGCTCTGTCCCCAGCAGTTAAATGGGGATTTCATACTTTCCCGCTATTGGAAAGTGCTGGGAGAATCTCCCAGCCAAAGCTGCTCTGACAGTGCTACGCAGAATCTGACCATTCAAGGGAGGAGCTAACTGCTCAGGAGGAGTGTTTGGCTCTGGGGTTTCACTTCAGACCAGTCTAGAGAGAGGGGCCCAGCCATGGAGTTTGGCTCAAGAAGACCAAGTCTCCAATTTGTTAAGGGCGTTTTGAATTCCAATCCTGTGCTCCTAAGTGCCTGATGTCAGCTACAAATTTTAGAAGCATGGTCTCCACTGCATTTTCCAAATCATTCATGAAAATATTGCATAGTACCGGACCGTGGACTGATCCCTGCCTGACCCACTAGGTAAACCCTCTCCGTTGGACAGCCAAATCTGGAGAAGGGCTCCTGGAGTCTGGGCTTTCAACGAGCTCTGCACCCACATTACACTGATTGAAGCTGGACTGCATTTCCCTCGTTCGCTTGTGAGAATGCCCTGCGGGACTGTGTGAAAAGGCTTAGTAATCCCAAGCTAGATCCCATCTACTGTTTACCCACCTCCACCAGGCCTGGAACCCTGCCAAAGAAGGAAAGAGGATTCGTTTGGAATGATTTGTTCTTGACAAATCCATGCTCACTCGTCCTAAGAACCAAATGATCCTGTAGGTGCTGCTGACAAACTGAGTTTTTAAGAATGTATTGCAGGATCTCTCCAGCAATGGCAGTGAGGCTAGCTAGTCTGGAAGTCCCAGGGGTTTCTTAGTTCCCGTTTTAGAGAAAGGCCTTGTCTTGTTTTTGAATGGGAAGATGTCCTTTTTCAGGGATCTCAGACGAGAACTGGGGCACAACACCTGGTTTTTTAAGGCCACAAAAACGGAGGAAGGAACCTCTTCTCTCCTACTGGCAAAGAACCCCAGGTACCTAAAAGACAGGGACTCACATCCCTGAATGGGCTTTAAAAAAGGCACTGGTTAAAGATTGGCCTCGACCATTACTTGTTTCCACAGACTAGACATTTTAGCAAACTTTAGAATTCCTTGGTGCTGAACACTGTGAAACTCCCCTTTCTCCTTCACCGAGGGCTTTAGCGCCCCTTCTCTCACTCAGGCTCACAACTGCCCAGAGTTCAAGAACTGTCCCTGTTCCCATTGGGAAGATGGGAGGAGCCTGAGGTCCAGAGAAGGGAAGTGATCTACCCAAGCGCCTACACAGCAAGGCACTGGCAGAGCCAGAAAGAGAACCCACCAGTCCCGACTCCTGTTCTAACAGACAGTAAACCACTCCCGAGGCAGGGATAAAGCCCAGGAATCGAGATGGTGGAGAAATTTCATTGAAACCATTTCTGTCCGAAAATCCCATTCAGACTAAACCAGCTTGTTTTTCAGAATTATAACAAATGGGATGAAAGTTCTTTGCAAAAATATTGTGTTGCAAAACAAAAGCATCTCCTATTCGTCACAGTGTGTTAAATTGTCTCCTCGCACACAATGAGGAGACACTTAGATCTCAAACATTAGATAAGATGCTTCAGTCTGAGCTAAGTCGTTGCTGCTCTTAATTTCAAAATAAAAAAATACAAATAAAATAGACTATTTCAGCTATTCTATTATGTGTTAATCTTCTCAGAGTAAACATGATAGGACACATCATATTATGCCCTACTCCTAATGACGCTCTCCAATAGATCCCCATCCTCCACCCACCGTGAGGTAGGTAAGAGCGGATCATTATTATCCCTACTTGAAAGAGGGAGAAGCTAAGGCTGAGAAAGGAGAATTGACTTGTCTTAGGTCACACAGCCAGGCAGTGGCAGAGTTGGAAATAGGAACCAAGAGCCGTGATTTTCAAACTAACCATCGGATCTTGAATTTCAGACATTGAATGACCTGAGTAAAGAGCTCTCAGATGAGCTCCAAACCAACAACAGTGACAGTAATTATTCAGCAAGTATTTCAGGAGAACTGCAGTGTTAGAGAGAATCATGAACTGCTCAGTGACCATTAATGCAGAGAAGCAGCAAAATTCATCAAACATAGAACTGGTTCTGACTTATTTCCTTGGTCTTAAAAGAGACCAACAAGGACCTGAGTCTCCTTCCTGTCAATAACCCCTTGCTCAGCCAATCAGGGTAGAGACTGAGGCTGAAGGTTCTCATCAGAAATCCCAAAGGATGGCCCATGTCACTGCTGGGGATCACTGCCTGAGCACTAGTTCAGCCCCACATTTTTGGGTGGACCTCCCACAGTGGGATCTGCAAAGCACTCGCCCGCAACACACACACACACACACACCCCTCCTTCCTGGTGTTGGGAGGGGAACAGGAGAAAGGACAAAAGAAACAAGAGACGAAGAGACAGGAGGGAGGGAGGGATGGAGGAAAAGGTGAAACCCGAATGTCTCCATGTTTCTAAGGGACAAAATCCCAGGTGTGCAAAAAAATTCTGCCTCCTTAACACGTGTTTTCCATGCCTAGAATTCAATTCTCACCAGATGGATCAGACTGAACAAGTTTCAAACCTCCAGGAGTCTCTTACCTTCTAAACAGGGACAGCTGTTTTCTAGTAAAATCACTAAAAGGGAAGGAGAAAACTAGAAAGAGGTTCCTCCTGGCTCTCACATCCGTGAACCCGAATACTCTCTCAGTCCTCAAAGAGACCTGGAGAAGGAGACTTGCTGAAGCAAAGCCACAGAGGTCTCTGAGGTTTCCCTGGCCCCTCACCCCTGTCCTGCCTGGCTGATGTCAGCATCTCTCTGTGAGGTCACCACCTCCACACCACCTTTGACCGATAGTCTGAGGTCCTGCAAAAGGCCTTTGTGATGTCACTGCCACACTCCTCCCTTGCTGTGCCAATGTCCTGCCCCTGGCCAGACACTTTGGAAGTTTGAGCTACTCCCTGTGGATTACCCTACTCAAGGAGCGTTCGTTCTAGGCAGCAAGCTGGCTAGACAGGAAAACATCAGAAGCTGCTCCCAATGCTACACTCAGTTTTTAAGAAATTAGTCAACTTTATGGCCAGAAGAGATGATTAGAGCATCTAATCTGACCCCCTGCATATCAAAGGCCTCCTGTTTGACACAATAGCTACTTTTGGTGTAACACATTCCAGAAAGGCATCTAGTCTTCATTATATGACAGCAGCAGATGACGAGCCAGCACTTCCCCTGGTAGCTTGTTCCTGTGGTGAATCATCCTCACTGTTGACTATTTGTGCCTTAGTTGTAATATGAATTTGTCTCTTTTCACTTTCCAGCCATTGGGTCTTTTTATGCCTTTCTCTGCTCGATTAAAGAGCCCTTTAATACTCAATTTTTCTCTCCATTAAGGCACTTCAACACTTCAATGAACTCACCTTTCAATCGTCTTTTGAAAAGCTAAACAGGTTGAGCTCTTTCAATAGCTCACTAGAAGGCATTTTTCTCCAGCCATCAGAACATTTGGTGGCTCTTTGCTGCCCCAGCTCCAATTTCAGAACATCTTTTTCAAATGAGGACACCAAAACTGGAGGCAGTATAAAGGTTGTATAAAGGTTACATTAAATAGGTTGCAGAGGAGTTTTTTTTTTAATTAAGGCTTTTGTTGCTAAAAATTTTGTCACTCAGGTGAGAAAAAACACTCCCCGAATGCCAAAATTTGAACCATGCAAAGCAGCAGTGTGAACAACGCTTCGTTGGTGGAGCTGCGCTTCTGGTGATGACGCTCCTGCCCCTCGTTGTAGTGGTTTGGTTTTGTTGCCGGGGAAGCTCTCTCCCAACGATAAGGATGGCCACACAGTGCAGCATACAACAGCACGGTTAGAGTGGCACAGCTGCACCGTGGTAAGGTGCACAGTGTAGACACAGCTTCAGAGCTCGGGGAAAGCCGACAGGCGCTGAGGAGCACAGGGTTCAAACAGAGACATCCGTTAGGAGAGATACTATTCACAGGGATTCTCTATAGCCTAGTAAGGAGGAGAGGATGGAAGATGATAATGTACAGGTAGGATCTGATCAGAAACAGTGAAATGAAAGAGTCTCCCTCAATTACATCACGTAATAGCAGACAGCTAAAATGGGACACATTTTATAAGTGCTTAAATACAAATGCTAAAAGTCTAAGCAATAAGACGGGTGAATTTGAGTGCCTGGTATTGAGTGACAATATTGATAGAATAGGCATCACAGAAACCCCTGCACCCCCTCCTGCGCCCATGTGGGGACACTGACCTGTGGGCATGGAGCAGCTAGTATTGCTGCCCCCCACTCCTCCCTGGAACGCTGCTCCTCCAGGCACCCCTAGGGGCTGTGGGATGTGGGGGCAAGAAGCGAGATCATCCGAGCTCCCTGCATCCAGGTCACTTTCCTCAGCTGGGCTGCATAAGGGGAGGGCAGAGAGCAGCAGCTTCTGATTCTCCCCTCACAGCACAGCCCAGGTGGGGAAAGTGACCAGGATGCATGGAGCACATAGTGCTGCTCCTCGCTTCCCCCCAACCCTCTATGGGGCCACAGAGGAACGTTGGGGGCGGGTGAGCTGTATTTTTGTGTCACCACTTGCCCCTCCCCCCACAATGCTCCTCCACCGGGTACACGCAGGGAGAAATGTGAGAGTCCCCCCAGGAAGCTGTGTCTAACACTACACCCGCAGCGTGCACCTTTGCACTGCCGCATGCTGCCCGAGTGCCCCGGCTGATTTGGGACCCCTGGAAAAGTCACCCCCATGTCGGCTCTAGGGCTGGAGGACCTCCCACTCCCCGCTATGGCCCAGGGGCTACAGAGCTTCTCTGGTCTCAGGGCTGCAGTGTGTGTGGGGGGGGAGTAAATGAGTGAGCAGGGTGGGGCCAGTGGGGAAGGAATGGAAAAGAGGTGACTAGTGGATGGGGCCATGGGTGGAAAGTTTGAAAGAGGGCAAGGCCACAGACAGAAGAGGGTTTGGGGCCATGGTTCTTGTGCTGGGGCCCCTGCACTTGTTCTCCCTTTCCCTGGGCTTTGGCATAATTAGCCCCTGCTTAGCGAGTAGGGTTCAGTGGTCCCTGTAATGTGGGGCATGACTCCTAGGGGGACACAGAGGAATATTCATGGGGGCACCTTAGGGCCTGAGCCAGTCCCCATGGAGGGCAGGGAGGGAGCACCACTCAGCCCCACTCTGTAACAGCTCTTCCCCAACCCCACCCTCAGCCTGAGACTCTGGCTCCCAGCCCGGCCTCGACCCCTTTACCCCTGTCTGCACCCCTCTCTCCAGCAAGCAACAGCCCCACTCCTCCCAGCCTCGGTTCTCAATCGTGGCTTCCAAGGGGCCACAGCCATGGCTAAGAGGGCACAATGTGAAATGTTTGGGGACCACTGGTTTAGGGTGATGTCCTCAATCACTTCTCTGCAGTCCAATAAAAGCTATTCCTCACCCACCTACCCCTCCGTCAGGACAGACTAGGTATGTTCTGCTGCCCTTCACTCATACAGGAAGGAGAATAACATTTCATTGCACTCAATCCTAAAGTGATTTGTAACCCACCACCACCCCAAACTGGTCATTTTGGGGAAGCGGCCGCATCATACGCAGAGTAGGTGTGTCTGTGCAAACACGGTCTGTTCCTGAAGTCTTTCCCCAGCTCCTCAGTAGATGTGAGGGGGGAGCTCATTCAGACCCTGCTTATGCTTAGTATTTAAAAACTCCTGTGTCCCTATCTCTGCCGGCCTTAGATTTCTCTTCCTGTCCATTTCCTAACAGCTCAGATGAGGTGACCAAGTGATTAAGGTGATGGACTGCTAATCCATTATGCTCTGCATGCATAGGTTCAAATCACATCCTCATCGGAAGCATTTAGTCTTCACTCCTCCTTTATAGACAACCATCTCCCCCTTTGGTACAATGACAGATCAAACAATGTTTCTTCTTGCAAAGAAAAAACCTTCTCAGAATCTAACAGCCCCCACCCCCCGCTTCAAATAAAAAGTCTAAATCTCAGATTTCTAAAAAAATTCTCTAGTCCTGTATTTCTTAGTTTTTATCTCAAAAGGGAACATCCTCATAATCTCCCACAAACACCCTGGGACCTTCCCAAATAATTAAAATACCCCCATCCTGAGCAAGACCAAAACAGTGAACCAGAGCTAGTGTCTAGGCCAGGCTATTCTGAAAGAAGCAACTCAAAAACTTTTTTTCTCCACTTCCCTTGGCAAAGTCTGACTGAGAAAAGAAAATTCCCCAAACTGAAAATTTTTGCTGAGAAACCAATACTAGTCTGTTTGGAGACTTTGATTTGAATATATTATTATTATTCTCTTCTGATTTATTTCGGTTCAGTGTTTGTCCTCCAGATGTGTTTCCAGGTGCTGAGTTGTGTTGGAGAGAGGCCAACTCATGATGTCTCTTCCTCTCTTTCATAGTTTCTTCCAACTTGCTAGGAAGTACCTTTGCTAGGATGTGAGTCAAGCAGTGTCCATTGTCACTGTGCTATCTCGGAGAAGTCTGCATTGTACACAGTTCCTGGGATAGTCCTTGGGAGTGTGGATCCCTTTTAATGGGCCAGCAGCGAGTCTGGCTCCTCCATTGTCACACCTGAAAGGCTGGTGGTGGGCATTTCGCAACCTCATAATATATCTCAGTAACACACACAGAGCAAACTTCATAACTTCCCAACCAATGCTACACACACAGTCCAACACAATATTAGTGTTCAACAGATCAAGACTTTTGAAATGATACCTCACCAGGCAGACTTTGTACAAACCGTATCATCATTATATGAGAGTGGTGAAAATGGGGCTTCCAGGTAGTGCTTTGAGCACAGCGTGCCACACCAGGGCTGACATTGCAATGGAGACGTACCTGTAGAGTCTATCTCTCCTGGGATAAAGATGGCAGCATGGCCGGCCTGGGTCATCTGACTTGGGCCCATGGAGCTAAAGCTGAGGGGCTAAAAACTGTGGTCCGGATATTTGTGTTCACACTGAAGCCTGGGTTCAGAAACCTTCACTCCTCCTGGGGGTTTCAGAGGTTGGACTCAAGTCCCATCTGTCTGCAATGTAATTTTATAGTCTTGCAGCCCAAGCCCCATAAGCCTGAGTCAGCTGGCCGGGCTTTGAGGCAGGTGCCCTGAGTGTGTTAATCACAGCGTAGACATAACATTAGGCTACGTCTCCAGTGCAATGAAACACCCACGGCTGGCCCAGGTCACATTAATCAGGGTCATGCGGCTTGGTCTATAGTAAAGTTGCAGTGTTCGTGTCTCGGCTCAGGCGCAGTCCGCTGCTCTAGGAGCCCAGAAGGTCGGGAGGGAGTTTAGCAAGTGGAAATTGTAAAACTGCATTGAGGGAACTGGACCACTGACCTACCAGCTCTTAACACCCAAACTTTCAGTAACTCTATTAGCAGTGCCTGTGAGTGTAATTTAAACCATAAGAAAAGCCACACTGGGCTAGACCAAAGGTCCATCTAGCTCTGAATCTTGTTTTCTGACAGTTGCCAACACCAGGTGCCCCAAAAGGCACTAAACCAAGCACCGCTAGGAGTTGAACCAAGGATCTCCTGTTTACAAAACAGGTGTTGTAACTAGCTAAGCCATGGTGCCTGCTGTTACTTAAAGCATCGTGTCTGCCCACATCTGACTCTGCCAATCCCCATTGAGCCCTGACAAGCTTTGCTCATATTTGGATTCTGTAAAGCAGAGGAGCAGGGGAAGTTTTACTCCCAAGGTATGTGAGTGTTTATTTGGACATGTCTACGCTACAAAATTAGGTTGGTGTAACTACATTACTGAGATGTATAAAAAATTTACACTCCCCCAAGCAATACAGTTATAGCAAACCAATGCCGGTATAGCTAGCAGCTCAGCTGTCAGAACGTTCTGGAGCTATGAAAGGGGAGGGGCCCAGCCTCTGTAGCAGGAATGCAGGGCAGGCGAGTTCACGGCAGGCATTGTGGGATACTGGAGGAGGCCAGTTATGGTGATATAATGAACAGCAGCATTTACACTGACAATTTGTCGCTTTAAGTTTGCTGCAAAAAGCTCTAGGCCTCTTGTCAAGGTTGGGATTGAGGGGGACTGGGAATAGGAGGGTTGTGGGTTGGGACAGAGGAGAAGGGTGCCGACTGAGGGAGCGTTGTGTGTTTTTCACACACCTGATGTTAAAATAACTTTGTAGTGCAGACTTGGCCAAAGATTTACACACATACAGCTTGCAAGGAAAATGTCACCTGCTCCTCTGCTTTGCAGAATCCAAACATATGCAAAGCTTGTCAGGCCCTGGTGGGGATGGAAGGGAGTCAGGTGTGCGCAGACAGTATACTTTAGCCACAGGCAGGCACCATAGCTTAGCTGGCTAAAGCACCTGTTTTGTAAACAGGAGCGCCTGGATTCAAATCCCAGGGGTGCCTTGCTGAGTAGCTCTTGGGGCACTTGGTATTGGCTACAGCCAGAGGACAAAACACAGAGCTAGATGCAGCTTTTGTCCAGTAGGGCTGTTCTTATGGTTTAAATTACGCTCACAGGCATTGATAATAGACTTACTGAAAGTTTGGAAGTTAAGAGCTGATAGGTCAGTGTTCCAGCCCGTCACAGATGACCCCCTCCCTCTGGGACAGGGGCAGGTCTGAGCTCTCACACCAAAAGGCTCATTGTGGCTGCCAGAATCTGTGGGCAGCTCGTTTAGTTTACACCAAGGGTTGAGTTCTGCTTTGTGCACCATGGGTGAGAATGAAAATCCTAAACTGCCCTTTGAAATAACAAATGCAGCTGGACGTGTCATTGTCCCTGCCCCAAAGCAGATAGAACAATGGAGAAATGCCATGAGTCCATACTTCATTGCGGTTTTACCATTTCCACTGGCTAAACTCTCTCCTAACCTTCTGGGCTCCTAGAGCAGGGTACAGAGCCTGAGCCGAGATACGTACACTGTAACTTCACAGCCCAAGCTGCATGACTCTGATTAATGTGACAGGTGCCAGCCGTGGCTGCTTCATTGCACTGTAGATGTAGCCTAATGTTATGTCTATACTGTGATTAAGACACCCAGGGCACCTGTCTCAAAGCGCGGTCAGCTGACTCAGGCTTATGGGGCTTGGGCTGCAAGACTCAAATTGCAGTGGAGACATATAGGCACTAGATTTGCCTATTTCCAACCATCCGAGACCTCCCCCAATCACCACAAGTTTTCAAAGATAATGAACAACGGCTCTACAGTCACATCTGCCAACTCCATCCGGACCGTCAGATGCATTAGATCTGGAACTGAGGACTTGGTCATGTCCAGCTTTTCTAAACAGTCCTTAATCTGTTCTTTCACCACCGAGGGCTGCTCACCTCCTCCCCGTACTGTGCTGTCAATGTCTGTGAAGATCGAGGCAAAAAAAGCATTGAGCACTTCAGCTTTATCCACATCATCTGTCACTAGGTTGCCTGCCTCATTCAGTAAGGGGCCCACACTTTCTCTGACCTTCTTTTTGCTAACACACCTACACAGAAATGGACTTGGAAGCCAATCAAAATAAGTTACTTTTGAAATACAAATCATTCAAATCAACACTGGGTCAGTTTTCTCCTCTGCTCTATTTCTCACACACATTCCCCCACCCCATCCTTTGGAGTCAGGTTTTACATCAGGACATTTTAGGCCAAGGGGGGTAAGTTACATCAAAGAAGCTTTTCAGGATTAGCCCCCAATTTCCTGTATTACTAACAAAAAGCCGGTACGTTCCAGTGTGGGGTACTGGCAAGAGTGGGTACTCTGTGCCAGCCAGGCCTGGCTTCCCCAAGCTGGTGATTTAAGTTCCCAGGGCTCCCTGCAGAGGCCAGAGCCCAGGGGAGCAAATCACTGCCGTGGAAGGCTGCTCTCTCCTGCGCTATAAACACAGAACGGGGGGGCGGGACCTTCCTTACAGTGGGGGGGCACCGTTGTCTGCACTGTGGCACTCCCATGACAGCCCTTCCCCAAGGATCCACACTCACACCACCCCTCCCCCTGAGGCCACACCCACAGAAATCCTCTTCCCCCCAAGACTCCACCCTTCCCCCCACTCCATCATTTGTCCTAACAACCAGTAAAGAGTGGTGGGGCCATGGCCCTCTAACCCCCCTGTTCCAGCAACCCTGACACAGAGCTAAGCTGGCAGCAGTGTGCGTGTGTCACACAGACTGCTGTGCTGAGCTGAGCCAGTGAGGGAAGCAGGGGCTGATGTTGGGGATGTGCCCCTCCCCCTGCCTCAGGACTGGTTACTTGCAGCAGCTGTCTTAACTTAGAGACAGTGTGCCCACGCACTCACTCACTCTTCCCCCCACACACAAACACATTGCAGTTCAAAAACAGCTGGCAATCTAGTAGGATTCCCATGGAACAATGGGATAGAGAAACCTGCATCATGTGATGCTGTACCAGCCTGTGAGGCATTTCAAACCCTTCCCAAAGCACCTCCAGCCAGTTGCACAGCTACCCACATTGCACTGCTCTCTTTGGCCATCCAAGAGTCTAGCCTGGATGTGCTCTGGTAACACAAGGGGCATAGTGTGGACATGCAACAGCTGTTTAATTGAAACACTTTAAAGCCACATTACCCAATAGTGTAGACACAGTTTGACAAAACCCAGCTCTGTTGAAAGTAAAGGACCACAACTTCCTCTGTAGTTGGCAGGATTTGAACCTGTGCAGGAAGACCCCAATGGATTTCTAATCCATCATCATAACCACTCAGCCATAACTACTTGCTTGAAATGTGTTTCTCACTACACTCCAGTTCTGTTCTCACTGAGTGATCAATTTCAGTTGTTTCCTCAGACCAGCTTCCACAACACACACACTGCTGTGCCATTGTGTAAGTGTGTCCATGGCTGAACTGCAAGAATTCCTGCTCATTTCCCTTCTGGCTGGAGCATGAGGAGAGTGTCTTTGTGGTCAATGACGTTCCTGTAGATTGTTGTCCATTTCCTGCCTTGATCATTCAGACAATTCCTTTACCATCATATCCCCAGCACATCAGTGATTGCAATAGCAGGGGGCAGGTTTTCTCTGGGGCACTGAGCTTTGTCAGGGGGTTGGTGGCTCCTTTCTTTCCTCACCCTGGAGTAAACTCAGCTTTTTATTCCATCCTTGATGTTTCAAGGAACAACAACAGATGACCGAGGAAAGAGGTGGACAGGGCGGGCCTCAGGTGAGGGGCAGAGAGGTGCAAGTGGTGGGCAGGGCCGGTCTCATGGGTGGGGCAAAGAGGTGTGGGTGGTGGACAGGGCAGGTCAGGGAAGGGGATAGATAGGTGTGAGTGCTGGGTAGGGCTGGTCTTAGGGGAGGGGCCAGAGAGGTTTGGGCAGGGTGAGTCTCAGGGGAAGGGCAGAGAGGTGGGGGTTGCAGGTAGACCTTGGGGGCGGGGGTGGAGAGACACAAGGAGGCTTTCGGGGAGGAGAGGAGTGAGCAAAAGGTGGACCAGCAGGCCTCAGCCAAAAGAGAAAGAGCAGGGGTGGGAGAGTGGCCAAATGGGAGTGAAATCAGAGCAGAGGTGGGGCCTCAGAGAGAGGAGAATGAGTCAAGGGGGTGGAGTGGGCAGGGCTGCCCAGAGGATTCAGGGGGCCTGAGGCAAAACAATTTTTGGGGCCCCTTTCATAAAAGAAAGTTGCAATACTATAGAATAATATATTCTCATGGGATCCCTGCAGGGCCTGGGGCAAATTGCCCCACTTGCCCCCCCCCCCGGGTGGCCCTGCTCTCAGCCTCTCCTCATAAGTCCCCTGCCCCCTAATCATTTTTGTTGCCCTCCCCTAGACTCTCTCCAATTTGTTTCTGTAGTGGAAGGGCAAAAATTGGACGCAATGCTCCAGAAGGCGGGGAGGGATAGCTCAGTGGTTTGAGCATTGGCCTGCTAAACCCAGAGTTCTGAATTTAATCCATGAGGGGGCCACTTAGGGATCTGGGGCAAAAATCAGTACTTGGTCATGCTAGTGGAGGCAGGTGGCTGGACTCGATGACTTTTCAAGGTCCCTTCCAGTTCTAGGAGATAGGTATATCTCCAATCATTTATTAAAAAAAAAAGATGTGGCCTCACCACTGCTGAGTAGAGGGGAATAATAACTTCCCTCAATCTGCTGGTGATGCTCCTACTCATCCAGCCCAGCATGACCAATTACCAATATTGAATGCAGACCCAGCAATATTTGATCAATTGTTTACTGTCCATTCAGGAGGTTCTTTCCTACCTATTCATAAAGAGTGAAGATGCTCTAAGCAGAGGGGAGAGAGCTATCCTTTTCGTGTAGTTAATTCATCTCCCTGAGAGGTGGTAGCTATGTCTCTGGGGGAAGCTATGTGGGTGGGTGTGCAAGCTGTGGTGTCTCCATGTATCTATAAGTTTAATGAAACCCCATTTTTAAAAGCACTGTGGTCTGGGAAGAGAACAAGAGATCTCCGAGGCAGGGCCTGTCCTTCAAAATCTTTAAGATCACAGACTTACCTCCACCACAGTCATGGGGGTGTAGCCCAGTGTCTCTGCAATCACATCCGCCAACTCCTTTAGCACCCTCAGATGCAGCACATCCAGCCCCATGGACATGTGCTGGTCTCCAGTTTTATTAAAAAAATAAAATCAAAGGGTCCTTGATTGAAATCCTATTGCCACCTTATAAACCTCTTCCTTCAACAAAAATAATGGCATTTCCTTTATGTTTAGAAGTTCCACTGAATAGGGATCCCTGAAATGAATGGAAACACTCAATATTTTCCTGTGCAAATGCATAAAAACCTAGCAAACATGTGCCTCCACTGAAATCAGTTCCAGTCCTCTAAAGGATTAAAGAATCTCTATTGAGGTTGCAGGAAAAAACATCCCGATGTGTAGAAAGAATAGTAAATATGGCAGGAGACCAGCTTGGCTTAACAGTGAAATCCTTGCTGATCATAAACACAAAAAAGCAGCCTACAAGAAGTGGAAGATTGGAGAAATGACCAGGGAGGAGTATAAAAATATTGCTCAGGCATGCAGGAGTGAAATCAGGAAGGCCAAATCACACATGGAGTTGCAGCTAGCAAAAGATGTTAAGAGTAACAAGAAGAGTTTCTTCAGGTATGTTAGTAACTTGAAGAAAGTCAAGGAAAGTGTGGGCCCCTTACTGAATGAGGGAGGTAACTTAGTGGACAGAGGATGTGGAAAAAACTAGTGTACTCAATGCTTTTTTTGCCCCTGTCTTCACAAACAAGGTCAGCTCCCAGACTGCTGCACTGGGCAGCACAGCATGAGGAGGAGGTGACCAGCCCTCTGTGGAGAAAGAAGTGGTTTGGGACTATTTAGAAAAACTGGAGACCAGCACATGTCCATGGGGCTGGATGTGCTGCATCTGAGGGTGCTAAAGGAGTTGGCGGAAGTGATTGCAGAGACACTGGCCATTAACTTTGAAAATTCATGGCGATCAGCGGAGGTCCCGGATGACGGGAAAAGGGCTATTGTAGTGCCCATCTTTAAAAAAGGGAAGAAGGAGGATCCGGGGAACTATAGGCCAGTCAGCCTCACCTCAGTCCCTGGAAAAATCATGGAGCAGGTGCTCAAGGAATCAATTCTGAAGCACTTAGAGGAGAGGAAAGTGATCAGGAACAGTCAGCATGGATTCATCAAGGGCAAGTCATGCCTGACTAACCTAATTGCCTTCTATGAGGAGATAACTGGCTCTGTGGATGAGGGGAAAGCAGTGGATGTGTTATACCTTGACTTTAGCAAAGCTTTTGATACGGTCTCCCACAGTATTCTTGCCAGCAAGTTAAAGAAGTATGGGCTGGATGAATGGACTGTAAGATGGATAGAAAGCTGGCTAGATCCTAGGCTCAATGGGCAGTGATCAAAGGCTCCATGTCTAGTTGGCAGCCGGTTTCAAGCGGAGCAACCCAAGGGTCGGTCCTGGGGCCGGTTTTGTTCAATATCTTCATTAATGATCTGGAGGATGGTGTGGATTGCACCCTCAGCAAGTTTGCAGAAGACACTAAACTGAGAGGAGTGGTTGATATCCTGGAGTGTAGGGATAGGATACAGAGGGACCTAGACAAATTAGAGGACTGGGCAAAAGAAATCTGATGAGGTTCAGCAAGGATGAGTGCAGAATCCTGCACTTAGGATGGAAGAATCCCATTCACTGTTACACACTAGGGACCGAATGGCCAGGCAGCATTTCTGCAGAAAAGGGTGAGCTGGGGCATGGGGGCCGCCCGCACCGCAGCAGATAACCCACGGGAGGCACTGGGGAACCGCTCCCCACACCAGCTCACCTACCTCCCCTCTGCCTCCCTGGGCCTGAGCACAAAGCCGCCGTTTGCTTCTCAGCTCTCCCAGCCTTCCCATGTGAACCGTCATGGGCAGGGGTTTCAGGGGCCATCAGGGGACAGGGAGAAGGGTGGTATAATGGGGCAAGGGTCCCGGGGGGCATCAGGAATGAGAGGAGAGGTTGGATGGGGCAGCAGGGGACAGGGAAGGAGGGTAGATGGGGTAGGGGTTCCCGGGGGGGCGTCAAGGAACGTGGGGAGTTGGATGGGGCAGGAGTCCCAAGGGGCAGGGGTAGGCCACAACCCCCTCGTGGGGGGAGGAGGGAACTGATTGTTAAGATTTTGGCAGCTCATCACTGGCCGGGGATGGTAGGCTGAGGAGGCGAGCTGGTAGGCAATGGCGGGGGGTGAGTATGTGAGCCAGGGAGGGGGGGAACAGAGGTGAGCAGCGGGCAGGTGAGCTGGGGGAGTGGGGGTCTGAGGAGGTAAGCGGACGGGCATTGGCAGGGGGGTCAGGTGAGCTGGCGGTGGGGGAGGAAAGCTGAGGAGGTGAGTGGGTGGGCAGGCAGGTGAGCCGTGGGGGCTGAGGCGAGTGGGTGGGCAGTGACAGACAGGGCAGGTGAGCCAGTAGCAGGGGAGGGGGGTTGAGGAGGTGAGCGAGGGGCTGAGGAGGGGAATGGTGAGTCAGTGGCTGACCTGTTCTACTGATCTGCTCTGGCTCCCAACCCCGCGCCAAGGGTTGCATCTGTCTGGAGGTGCTGCCTTCCACGCCTTCCTCAGTCACACCTCATTCAGTCAACAGGGCAACTGATTACCAAGTGGGGGGAAGATCTTATTCTACTTCTAGCAAAGAGACAGTTTTCTTTTACCTTAATTACACTACCTTAGGGGCCCCCTATAACATATTAGCAAGGTTCATTACCTCTGTTTTGGCAGGGCGGTGCTGGGGAAGGAGGGTTTGTTTCCATTAGGCGGGCGGCAATTGGGGGGGGGATTGTTTCGGGGGGCCTGGGAGGCGCTGGCGACGTTGTTTTTGCAGGGTGGGTGGTGTTGGGGGGGTTGTGTTTCGGAGGGGCTGGGCGGTGCTGGGGGGTTTCAGCCCTCAGCGGTTTTCTTTGGAGTAATATTGCCCTTGCCACTTTACGAGTTATGCAGGCCTGGACTAAACCACAGCCTCGGGAGTCAGCATTCACGTATCCTGCAGTCTGAACTTGGAATCTGATACATTCCCTCACTGGCTACCATTGTTTGCCCAGCATGGAAGTGCTCCTTGTATAATGAGTCAGCCAGATTGGGACCCATAGGCATGTAGGGCAGGTCTCCAGTGTGAATTTGAACTGTTTGATGAATAAATTACCCTGTACTAATTGCCAGGATGTTTGGAAGGAGAGTTAAGCCTATTGTTTTCTCAGGCCCAAAGGATGCTGGAAATGTATAAGAACCTGAGACATGATCCTTCTTCATCTCAGATCTGCTTTGGGTTTCAAGAGGGGGAAATCTTAAGCCACAAGGATTGAGATCCCCAGTCGTTGACTGGAGCCACCCTGAATATGGAAATTGGACTATAACCTATGGACTATTTCTAAAAAGACTTTTGGCAAATACAAGCTCATCTCTACTGTGTATCTGAACCTCAAGAATTGAATTCAAGTCTATATGTCATTTAATAATTTAACCAACACTCTCTCTCTTTTCTTTTCTAATAAATTTTAGCTTAGTTAATAAGAATTGGCTATAGCATGTATTTTAGGTAAGATCTAAGCTATAATTTAACTTGGGTATGTGGCTGATCCTTTGGGATTGGAAGGACCTTTTCTTTTATATGATGAAGTAAGATTTTCAGAAATCATCATCATATCTGACAGGTGTGTCTGGACGGAGGCCTGAGGCTGTGTACTTTAAGGGAACTGCGTGGTTTAAACTTCTAAGTAACCAGTGAGGTACTACAGAAGCTGTTTTGTGCTGGCTTGGTAAATCTAAGTATTGAAATAACCACCAGCATTTGGGATTTGTCTGCCCTGTTTTGTTTGCAGTTCACCCTGATTGAGTGACCTCAGCTGGCTCCCACAGGCAGCACCGTCATACCTACATCCAGGCTGTAGAGGTCCGGGGGATTTTAGGGGCCTTGAGGTGCACAGATACCTACATCCAGGCCATAGGGGTCCCTGGGGGGCTTAGAGAGTTTGAGGGGGACACAGATACCAATCTCCAGGCTCTAGGGGTCCCAGGAGGGCTTAGAGGGTTCATGAGGGGCACATATTCCTACATCAAGGCTGTAGTGGTACCAGGGGGCTTTGGTGGTTAGTGAGGGGCAAAGATACCTACGCCCAGGCTGGAGGCACCCTGGGAGTCTTAGGAGATTTGTGGGGGCCCAAGATACCAGACTGTAGGGGTACCAGGGGGTCTTAGGGGTTAGGGTGGGCACAGATACCTATGTCCAGGCTGTATCGGTCCCAGGGGGGGTTACAGGTTTCATGAGGGGCACAGATACCTACGTCCAGATTGTAAATGTCCTGGGGGGCGTTAGGGGGGTTGTCCAGGCTGTACGGGTTCCTGGGGTGTTAGGGGGTTTCTGAGGGGCACATATATCTATGTGCACACTGGAGTGTCCCAGGGGGCTTATGGAGTCTATATGGGGTACAGATACAAATGTCCTGGCAGTATAGGTCCCTGGGGGGCTTAGGGGGGTTGTGGGAGCACAGATACCTAAGTTCAGGCTGAAGGGGTCTCCAAGGGTCTTAGGTGTTTGGTGGGGGGCACAGATATCTACTTCCAGGCTACAGGGTTCCCGGGGGGGCTTAGGGTCTGTCATGGAGTGTGGGGGAGTACGGTCCTGCACCCCTCTTCCTGGGACTCACAGTGACTCTCAGCCAGCCAGTAAAACAGAAGGTTTATTGGACAACAAGAGAGAAGGATACAGCAGAGCTTGGAGGCACAAGCAGGACCCTGCAATCGAGTCCTTCTAGGGGTTCAGGAAACTTAGTTCCCAGTTTGGGATCCCCTGAATTCCAACCACCCAGCCCAAAACGGAAACTAAACTAACACGACTCCCTCCAGCCGGCCCCTTCCTGTGTCCAGCTTCCCGGGCAAAGGTGCTGACCCCCTCCCCCCTGCCTAGCTCAGGTTACAGGCTGAGCACGTGTCCGGTCCTAAAGTCACCCGCTGCTCTCCTATCCCCCACACAGACAGTCCCTACTCCATCACAGTAATGCCCAGAGCATTTCCTGCATGGTGCAACAGTGACACTTTGTGGCCACGCAGGGTAAGGCACTATAGATTTCCTGAATGGAGATACAGTGGCACTGTGTGGCATGCAGGGTAATGCACAGAGCATCACGCCTATGTAGAGGCTGTAGAGATCCCTGGGGGGCTTAGGGGTCATGGGGGGACACAGATAGCTACGTCCAGGCTGGAGGGTTCCAGTGGGCATTAAGGGCTTCATGGGGGACACAAATATCTACGTCTGGGCTGGAGAGGTCCCTGGACGGCTTAGGGGGTTGTGGTGAGCACAGATACATACGTCCAGGCTGTAGTGGTCCCTGGGGGTTTAGGGAGTTGGTAAGGGGCACAGACACCTACGTATGGTCTGGAACGGTGCCTTGAGGACTTAAGGGGTTGTGGTTGCGCAGATACCTAAGTCTCAGTTGGAGGGGGCCCTGAGGAGCTTATATGGCATACAAATAGCTACAATCAGGCTGGTGGGGGCCCTATGGGTCTTAGAGGGTTTGTGGGGGGCAGAGATACCTATGTCCAGGCTGAAGAAGTCGTGGGGAGGGCTTAGGGGGATCCTGGAGGCCACAAATATCTACATCCAGGCTGGAGGAGTTCTGGGAGTATTAGAGAGTTATGGGGGGGCACAGATACCTACATCGAAGCTGTAGGGGTCCTGGGGTTGCTTTGGGGCATTTTGGGGTACAGATACCTACTTCCATGCTGTAGGGGTCGCTGGGAGGATCTGTGGGTTCGTGAGGGTGCACAGATACCTACGTCCAGGCTATAGGGATCCTGGGGGGGCTAAGGGGTTTATAAGGGGCACAGATACATTCATCCAGGCAAGAGGGGTCCTAGGGACCTTAGGGGGTTCATTTTGGGCACAGATACCTGCGTCTAGGCTGTAGGGGTTCCGGGGGCTTAGGGGGATTGTGGGGTGCACAGATACTTACGTCTAGGCTGGAGGGGTTTCAGGGATCTTAGGAGGGTTGTGGGGGCACAGATACCTATGTCCATGCTCGAGGGGTCCTGTCGTGGCTTAGGGGATTCGTGGGGTCAGAGATACCTATGTCTAGGCTGCAGGGGTCCCGGGGGCGATTAGGTGTGTTGCGGGGGGAACAGATACCTATGTCCTGATGGTAGGGGGCCCTGGATAGCTTAGGCGGTTTGTGGGGGTCACAGATAGAAAAATCCATGCGGTAGGGGTCCCGAGGGTCTTTGTGGGCCTTTGGGGGTCACAGATACCTACCTACAGTCTGGAAGGGTCCTGTGGGTCTTTGGGGGTGTGTGGGGCTTACAGATGCCTACATCTGGGCTTGTGGGTACCCTGGGGGGCTTAAAGGTTTGTGGGGAGCACAGATACCTTTATCCAGCCTAGATGGATCCCAGTGGGATTAAAGGGCTGTGGGGGGCACAGATACCTATGCAAGCAGAATCAAGATGAACTCTACCTTGACTTCTGGTGGTGAATTATGGCGAGTGTGGAAAAGAATTTCAGGGGCTGATCGTGTATGCATAGACACACCCACCCCACCTGACACACCCATGGCAGCCTGGGATGGTTGCTTTGGCAGCTGTGGTGTCCCCAGTTTATTTGTTGTTGGGGTGTGAGATGTGGAGTGTTGTCACCCTGATTGTATGGATGAGGAACTGTGAAACTGCTTTGAGACAGGGATTCTCATCATCAATTGGGTGGCACTCGCTAGACAAGGGAGTGGGCTCCTTGGGTGAGCCAGAAACACCAATTGCACCTTCTTTTCTTTTAACAGTTGAATAGTAGAGCTGATTTTCTTGAGAATTGAAGATTCAGGTTTCTGAGCTGAAATCACTAAAAAGCTGTGTTAACTAATGAGGGAGTCTGAAACTATATTGCAGAGCAGCTGAAAAAAAAGAGTAGTCTGTGGGATGGTTGGAGTGGCCCATGAAGTGAGATGAGTGGAGCAGTTTTTAGAGACAGCTGGAGCAGATCAGCTGGTGGACGGAGCTGAACAGTTAGTGGGTAAAGTAGAAGCAGAATCCTATGGAGAAGCAGCGCAGTTGGCAGTGGACCATGTAAGGTGCTCCTTTCTACCCAGGCTGGCAGGGGAAAAACCCTGCAGATAGACTCTTGAACTCTGGGGCTGCGGGACTGTGGGTGATTTTGGGGTTGCTGGAGTCTTGAAACATTTGAAGTATTGGACTTTGGAGTCTTGGGGTGGTTTGGGGATTGCTAGACTCTAGAGCCCAGGGAAAAGGACACGGCCTAGTTGAGGTGTTTTCCCAATTTAATGCTATGTTGATTATCTCACATTATTAAAAGTTTTCTGCTACACCCAGACTCTGTGCTTGCGAGAGGGGAAGTATTGCCTCTTTGAGGCACCTAGGGGTGGTTATGTAAAATTTTCCCATGTCACTGGATGGGGGCTCGAGCTGGTTTGCATTCCGTTATAGGGAAAGGACCCGTATGTATTGAACCCAGTCCTTGCTGCTATCAATTCAGCCTGTCAGAAGGGTTCCACCTATGTCCAGGCTGAAGGGGTCCCTGGGGGGGGGTCAGGGATTTGGTGGGGGCACAGATACCTACGTCCAGGCTGCAGGGGTCCCAGAGGGGCTTAGGGGGTGTCACGATGTGTGGTGGAATCCGGCCCTGCACCCCTCTTCCTGGGACACACACTGACTCAGCCAGCCAGTAAAACAGAAGGTTTTTTGGCCAACAGGAACGAAGGATTCAGCAGAGCTTTTGGGCACAACCAGGAACCCTCATTCGAGTCCTTCTGGGGGTTCAGGAAGCTTAGTTCCCAGTTTGGGATTCCCTGAATTCCAACTACCCAGCCCCAAACCGAAACTAAACTAACTCAACTCCCTCCAGCCGGCCCCTTCCTTTGTCCACCTTCCCAGGCAAAGGTGCTGATCTCCTCCCCCCTGCCTAGCTCGATTTACAGGATTAGGTCCTGTCCCTCACCTAAAGTCACCCGCTCCTCTCCCATCCCCCACACAGACAGTCCCTACTCCATCACAGTAATGCCCAGAGCATTTCCCTCACGGAGCAACAGTGACACCGTGTGGCTATGCAGGGTAATGCACAGAGCATTTCCTGCATGGAGCAACAGTGGCACCGTGTGGCCATGCAGGGTAATGCACAAAGCATTTCCTGCATGCAGCAACAGCGTCACCGTGTGGCCACGCAGGGTAATGCACAGAGCAGCACACCTTCGTAGAGGCTGTAGAGATCCCTGGGGGGCTTAGGGGTCATGGGAGGTACAGATAGCAACGTCCAGGCTGCAGGCATTCCGGGGGGGCATAAGGGGGTTCGTAGGGTCACAGATACCTACGTCCAGGATGGTCGAGACCCTGGGGGAGTTAGGTGGGTTGTGGGGGGCATAGGTACTTGCATCCAGGATGTAGAGGTCCTGGTGGGGATTAGGGGCTTGTGGAGGACAGCAATACCTATGTCTGGGCTGGAGGGGTCCCTGGACGGTTTAGGGGGTTGTGGTGAGCACAGTGGTCCCTGGGGGTTTAGAGACTTGGTGAGGGGCACAGATACCTCTGTATATCCTGGAGGGGTCCCTGGGGGGGCTTAGTGGAATTGTAGGGGACACAGATACCCAGGTCCAGGCTATAGGGATTGGGGGGGGCTTAGGGTGTTGGGGGGCACAGATATCTACATCCAGGCTGGAGTGGTCCCTGTGGGGCTAAGGGGGTTTCTGGTGGGCACAGATACCCACCTCCAGGCTGGAGGGGTTCCTCTGCACATAAGGGTTGTGGGGGGCACAGATACCTCCGTCCAGGCTGGAGGGTCCCTGGGGGGCTTAGCGGGTTCGTGGGGGGCACAGATACCAAAATCCAGGCTGGAGGGGTCCGGGGGGGCTTATGGGGTTCGAGGGGGCAAAGATACTTATCTCTAAGCTGTAGGGGTCTCTGGTGGGCTTAGGCGGTTTTGGGGGGCCCCAAATACCTAAGTCAATGCTGTACGCGTCCCTACAGGTGCTTATGTGTTCATGGAGTGCACAGATACTTATGTCCAGGCTGTAGGGGTCCCAGGGGGGCTGGGGTTTCGTGGGGGTCACAGATACGAACCTCCAGGCTGTAGGAGTCCCAGGGGGGCTGTAGGGGTACAGATACCTACCTAGGCTGGAGGGGTCCTGGGGGGTATACGGGGTTTTTGGGGGGCACAGATACCTAGGTCTAGGCTGTCGTTGTCCCGGGGAGATTATGCAGTTCACTGGGGGCTCAGATACATCTAGGCTGGATGTGTCCCGAGGAGCTTAGGGGGTTCATGGGGTGCTCAGACACCTGTGTCCAGGCTGTAGGGATCCCTGGGGGCTTAGGGGTTTCGTGGGGGTCACAGATAGTTACGTCCAGGCTGAAGGGGTCGCTGGGGCATTTCGGGGGGTTGTGGGAGCACAGATACCTACGTCCAGGCTAAATGGATAATGAGGGTGCTTAGGGGATCGGGGCGGACATAGATCCCTACGTCCAGAGTCTAGGGGTCCCAAAGGGATTGGGGGTAGAGGGGGGAACAGATACATACGTCCTAGCTGGAGGGGTCCGGGGTGGTTTAGGAGGTTCGTTGGAGTCACAGATACCTACGTCCATGGTTTAGGGGTTCCTGGGGCGTTAGGGGGTTTCTGGGGGTCAAAGATATCTATGTGAAGGCTGGAGGGGTCCCAGAGGGCTTAGGAGATTTATGGGGGGCAGAGATATCAATGTCCTGACTGTAAAGGTCCCTGGGGGGCTTTGCGGGTTCGTGGGAGGCACAGATACCTATGTCCAGGCTGTAGGGTTTCCCGTGGGGATTAGGGGGCTTATGGGGGGGCACAGATACAAACGTCCTGACTGTAGATGTTCCTGGGGCACATAGAGGGGCTGTGGTCGCACATAACCCTACATCCAGGCTGTCGGGGTCCGGAGGGGATTGGGGGTTCGTGGGGAGCTCAGATACCTACATGCAGGTTGGAGATGTCCTGGGAAGGATTAGGGAGTTTCTGGGGTGCACAAATACCTATATGCAGGCTGTAGGGGTCCCTGTGGGCCTTACGGGTTCATGGGGGCAGAGATAACTATCTCCCATCTTTAGGGGTCGCTGGAGAAGCTTAGATGGTTTGTGGGGGGCCCAAATACCTACATCCAGGCTCGAGAGGTCCCTGGGGGGCTTACAGGGTTCGTGAGTGGCACAGATACCCATGTCCAGCCTAGAGTGGTGGCTGGGGGGCTTAGGGAGGTTGTGGGAGCACAGATGCCTAACTTCTGGCCGTAGGGGTCTCGGGGGTGCTTAGAGGTCGGGGCAGGCACAGATACCTAAGTCCAGGCTGTAGGGGTCCCAAGGGGATTGAGGATTGTGTGGGGCAGAGATAACTACGTCCAAACTGTAGGGCACCCTGGGGGTTTAGTGCATTTGTGGGGGTCACAGATACCTATGTCCAGGCTGTAGGGGTTCCGGGGGGCTTTAGGGGATCGTGGGGGGCACAAATACCTAACTCCAGGCTATAGGGGTCCCAGGGGTGCTTAGGAGGCGGAGGGGGAGCAGATACCTATGTCCAGCTTGTAGGGGTCCCTTGGGGGGCTTAGGGGGTTGTGGAGGTAAAGATACCTACATCCTGGCTGAAGGAGTCCTCAGGGGTTTCTTGTGGGTCAGAGATACCTACGTCCAGGCTGTAGGGGTCTTGGGGGGCTTAGGGGGTTTCTGGAGGTCACAGATACCTCTGTGCAGACTAGACGGGTCTCAGGGGGATTAGGAGTTTTATGGGGTGCACAGATGACAACTTCCAGGCTGTATAGGTCCCTGGGGCTGTTAGGGGGTTGTGGTGGGCACAGATACCTACGTCCAGCTGAGCTTTTCCCTGGCGGCAGCCTGCGTGCAGCTGCGATCAGCTGTTTGCTGGGCAGTCTCCTCTCAGCTGCTCCCCCCTCCCTGCTCTTGCGGGGGCTGAGTGAGTCCCCCCCTCTAAACAGCCTCAGGGGTCGGGGTGGGCGGGGGTGCTGGTCCAGCAGCAGCACAGCCCGCCCCGCTCCCTGGGGCTGCCCCTCACCTCTCGGGCTGATGGCTCTGCCATGGCCTCCCCGTGAATCGCTGCTCCCTGCCCGCCAGGATCGGCTGTGGCCACAGCAGCATCGGGTGCCCCAGGGAGCCTGGCTAGGCTGGGGCTGGGGGCAGTGGTAGGTTGGGGGGAGGAGAAGCTCCAGATACTGGCAGGGGGCCGGGGGGGAGAGGAGCCGAGCTGGAATGGGGGAAGAGAAGCCCTGAACTGGGCTGGAGCCATGCTGGGGAGGGGGCGGTGGGGGTAGAAGCCCCGGGCCCCTGCAGGAGCTGCAGTGGGGGGCAGAAGTGCCAAGCTGGGGCAAAGGAGGAGAAGCCACGCAGGGTTGGGAAGCGGGGGGGGGGAGAAGCCCAGTCCCCAGCAGGAGCTGCAGTGGGGAGGGGTGAAGGGGGAGAGGAGTCATCCTGGGGCAGGGAGGAGAAGCCCTGGACCCTGGCAGAAGATGTGGGGCTGAAGTTCCCGTCTCGGGAGCTTTTTAACAGGTTTGTGCATTTCATCATTTTATTTCTGTCTTATGCTTAAATACAGTTCTTTGAGTAACGAGTTCTAAAATGCCTCACCTCTCCTGGCTGCAGTAATTATCATTATTACTGTTACTACCGTATTGCATCGCTTCTCCTCCCCCTAACCTCCCACCCCGAACCCTGAGGCTGTTTGCGTGGGGACTCACTCAGCCCCCGGAGGAGCAGGAAGAGGGGAGCAGTTGAGTGGAGCCTGCCCAGCAAACAGCTGATCGCAGCTGCCCGCAGGCTCCCCCAGGGAAAAGCTCAGATGGACGTAGGTATTTGTGCTCCCATGAACTGCTAAGCCCTCCAGGGACCCCTCCAGCCTTGGCATAGGTATCTGTGCCCCCCCACAACCCCGTAAGCCCCCCAGGGACCTCTAGAGCCTGGAAGTTGTCATCTGTGCATCCCATAAACCTCCTAATCCCCCCGGGACCTGTCTAGTCTGCACGGAGGTATCTGTGACCTCCAGAAACCCCCTAAGCCTTCCAAGACCCCTACAGCCTGGACGTAGGTATCTCTGACCCACACGAACCCCCTGAGGACTCCTTCAGCCAGGATGTAGGTATCTTTACCCCCACAATCCCCTAAGCCTCCCAAGGGTCCCCTACAGGCTGGACATAGGTATCTGCGCCCCCCCCGACCTCCTAAGCACCCCCGGGACTCCTATAGCCTGAAGTTAGGTATCTGTGCCCCCCACGATCCCCTAAGGCTCCCCGGGACCCCTACAGCCTGGACGTAGGTATCTGTGCCAATCACAAACCCTATAAGCCCCCCAGGGACCTCTCGAGCCTGGATGTAGGTATTTGGGCCCTCCACAAACCTTCTAAGCCTCCCCAGCGACCCCTAAAGATGGGAGATAGTTATCTCTGCCCCCCACAAACCCCATAATGCCCACAGGGACCCCTACAGCCTGTAGATAGGTATTTGTGCACCCCAGAAACTCCCTAATCCTTTCCAGGACATCTCCAACCTGGATGCAGGTATCTGAGCTCCCCACGAACCCCCTAATCCCCCACGGGACCCCGACAGCCTGGATGTAGGGTTATGTGCTACCACAGACCCTCTATGTGCCCCAGGGACATCTACAGCCAGGACGTTGGTATCTGTGCCCCCCCATAAGCCCCCTAATCCTCACGGGAACCCCTACAGCCTTGATGTAGGTATCTGTGCCCCCCACGAACCCGCAAAGCCCCCCAGGGACCTTTACAGCGAGGATGTTGGTATCTGTGCCCCCCATAAATCTCCTAAGCCCTCCGGGACCCCTCCAGTCTGCACGTAAGCATCTGTGACCCCCAGAAACTCCATAATGCCCCAGGAACCCCTAAAGCCTGGACATAGGTGTCTGTGACTCCAACAAACCTCCTAAATCACCCAGGACCTCTCCAGCTAGGACGTATGTATCTGTTCCCCCCTCTACCCCCAATCCCCTCAGGACCCCTAGACCCTGGATGTGGGTATCTGTGTCCGCCCCGATCCCCTAAGCACCCCCATTACCCCTTTAGCCTGGACATAGGTATCTGTGCTCCCACAACCCCCCTAAATGTCCCATCCACTCCTTCAGCCTGGATGTACCTATCTGTGACCCCCACGAACCCCCTAAGCCCGCAGGGATCCCTACAGCCTGGACACAGGTGTCTGAGCACTCCACGAATCCCCTAAGCTGCTCGGGACACATCCAGCCTGGATGTATCTGAGCCCCCAGTGAACCGCCTAATCGCGCTGGGACACCGAGAGCCTGGACCTAGGAATCTGTACCCCCACAATCCCCCTATACCTCTCAGGGCCCCTCCAGCCTAGATGTAGGTATCTGTACCTCCACAAACTCCACCAGAGAGGTCCTTTGGGGCCATCTGCCTCTCCCAAATCAGGCTAAAGGAGGAGGGTTGGGCGTGGGGCTAGCAACTCCACCTCGTAAAAAATCAACCTGCTACAGAAATGCCAACAATAGAGACAACAGAGACTTTTACCCTGGAAAAAGAAGGGTCTTCAATTCGAAGATGCATGACGCTGGGTGGTAAAAGCCATGAGGAAGCCACTAAGCCGATTACCCTTCTTGCAACCAGGAGGAGTACCATAGGCACATGGAACGTGAGGCACCAGACAGGCACTGCAGTGGACCTCCCAAGGCAAGTGGAAAAGAGGCCGTCCAAGAAACACCTGGCGATGTGACCTTCAGGCTGATAGCAAAAAAATGGGCTATACCTAGAACCAGTTAGAACGAATGGCCCAGGATAGAGGACTCTGGAGATCTGTTGTTGGCGGCCCATACCCCGATTGGGATGATGGGAATAAGTGAGTGAGTGAGTACCCCCACAGCCCCCCTGGGACTCCTACAGCCTGGACATAAGTATCTGTGCACCCCACGAAACCATAAGCACCTGTAGGGACGTCAACAGCATGGACTTAGGTATCTGGGGCCCCCAAGCCCCCCTAAGCCCACCAGGGACCCCTACAGCCTAGAGATAAGTATCTGTACCCCCCCGAACCCTATAAGACCCCGCAGGACCCGCCAGCCTGGACTTAGGTATCTGTGCCCCCCACGAACCCAGTAATCCCCCCAGGGACCCTCCAGCCTGGACAGAGGTATCTGTGCCCACCAGAAACCCCCTAAGCCCCCCAAGGAGCCCTCCAGCCTGGATGCAGGTATCTGTGCTCCTCATAAACTGCCTAAGCCCCCCCCCGGGACTCCTCCAGCCAGGATCTACGTATCTGTGCCCCCTCAACACACTAATTTCCCCTGGAAGCCCTATTGCCTGCACATAGGTTTCTCTGCCCCCCACAAACCCCCTAAGCCTCCCAGGAACCACTACAGCCTAGACGTATGTATCTGTGCCCCGCAGAAAACCCCTAATCCACCCGGGGATCCCTACAGCATGGACCTAGGTATCTGTGCCCCGCAGGAACCCCTTAAACCCCACAGGAACCACTGCAACCTGGACATAGATATCTGTGCCTCCCAAAAAAACCCTAAGCCCCCCAGGGACCCCTAAAGCCTGGAGATAGGTATCTCTGCTGTCTGCAAAAGCTCCTAATCCTCCCCATAACCTCTCCAGCCTGGACCAACATATCTGTGCCCCCACAAACCCTCTAAGCCCCCCGGGACCCCTCCAGCCTGTATGTAGGTACCTGTACACCCCTGACGTTCTAAGCCCCCCCAGAATCCCTATAGCCTTGACGTAGGTATCTATGTCCCCTACAATACCACTAAGCCCCCCCATTGACCCCTTCAAGACATACATAGGTATCTATGCATCTCATCAAGTCCCTAAACCCCCAGGGACCACTGCGCTCACCACAAATCCCTAAGCCGTCCAGGGACCCCTCCAGCCTGGACGTAGGTATTGGTGTCCTCCACGAAGCCCCTAATCCGCACCAGGACCTCTACAGCCTGGACACAAGTACCTATGCCCTGCACAACCCCCCTAACTCCCCCAGGGTCCCGACCATCCTGGACGTAGGTATCTGTGACCCTATGAACCCCCTTAAGCCTCCCCGGAATGCCTCAAGCCTGGACGTAGCTATCTGTACCTCCCATGACCCCTAAGTCCCCCAGGGAGCTCTACAGCATCTACGTAGGTGTGATGCTCTGTGCATTACCCTGCATGGCCACATGGTGTCACTGTTGCTCCATGCGGGAAATGCTCTGGGCATTACTGCGATGGAGTGGGGACTGTCTGTGTGGGGGATGGGACAGCAGCGGGTGACTTTAGGTGAGGGACAGCACCTAAGCCTGTAACTCGAGCTAGGCAGCGGGGAGGGGGTCAGCACCTTTGCCCGGGAAGCTGGACAAAGAAAGGGGCCGGCTGGATGGAATTAGTTCAGTTTTGGTTTGGAGCTGGGTTGTTGGAATTCAGGGAATCCCAAACTGGAAACTAAGCTTCCTGAACCACCAGAAGGACTCGATTGAGTGGTTCTGGTTGCGCCCAAGAGTTCTCCTGTATCCTTCCTTCCTGTTGGCCAAAAAAACCTCCTGTTTTACTGGCTGGCTGAGTCAGTGTGTGTCCCAGGAAGAGGGGTGCAGGGCCGGATTCCACCACACTCCGTGACACCCCCTAAGCCCCTCTGGGACCCCTGCAGCCTGGACCTAAGTATCTGTGCCCCCCACGAACCCGCAAAGCCCCCCAGGGACCCCTACAGCCTGGACGTAGGTGGAACCCTTCTGCCAGACTGAATTCATAGTAGTAAGGACGGGGTTCAATACATAGGAGTCCCTTCCCTACAACGTAATGCAAACCAGCTCGAGCCCCCACCCAGTGACATGGGAAAAATTTACATACGCCCCCCTAGGTGCCTCTAAGAGGCAATACTTCCCCTCTCACAAGCACAGAGTCTGGGTGTAGTAGAAAACATTTAATAATGTGAGATAAACAACAAAGCATTAAATTTTAAAAACACTCAACTAGGCCGTGTCCTTTTCCCTGGGCTCTTGAGTCCAGCAATCGCCAAATCACCCCAAGACTCCAAAGTCCGATACCTCAAATGTTTCAAGAGTTCAGGAACCCCAAAATCACCCACAGTCCCGCAGCCCCAGAGTTCAAGAGCCTATCTGCAGGGTTTTCCCCCACCAGCCGGGGTAGAAAGAGGCACCTAACGTGGTCCACTGCCAACTGCCCTGCTTGTCCGTGGGATTCTACATCAGCCTTCCCCACCAGCTGCTTTGCTCTGCAGGCTAACCTGTGATCTGCTCCAGCTGTCCCTAAAAACTGCTGGACTCATCTCACTCTATGGGCCACTCCAATCATCTCACAAACTGCTCTTTTTCATCAGCTGCTCTGCTCTGCAATATAGCTTCAGACTCCCTCACTAATTAGCACAGTTTTTCAGTGATTCCAGTTCAGGAATCTAAAATTTCAACTTTTAAAAAAATGAAAAATCAGCTCTACTATTCACTTGTTAAAAGAGAAAAAGATGTAATTGGTGTTTCTGGTTCATTCAAGGAGCCCACTCCCTTGTCTAGCGAGTGCCACTCAATTAATGGTGAGAATCACTGTCTCAAAGCAGTTTCACAGTTCCTCATCCACACAATCAGGGTGACAACACTCCACATCTCATGCCCCAACAACAAATAAACTGGGGATACCACAGGTGCCAAAGCAACCATCCCAGGCTGCCGTGGCCATGTCAGGCGGAGTGGATGTGCCAATGAAAACACGATCAGCGCCTGAAATTCTTTTCCACACTCGCCATAATTCACCACCAGATGTCAGGGTAGAGTTCATCCTGCTTCTTCTTACATAGGTTGTGCCCCCCACAACTCCCTAATCCCACTGGGACCCATCTAGGCTGGATAAAGGTATCTGTGCTCCTCACAAACCTCTAAGCCCCCCAGGGAACCCACAAGCCCAGATGTAGGCATCTGTACGCCCCACAAACCCCCTAAGACCCACAGGACCCTTCCAGACTGTAGGTAGGTATCTGTGACCCCCAAAGCCCCACAAAGACCCTCGGGATCCCTACGGCATGGATGTTTGTATCTGTGACCCCCACAAACCGCCTAAGCTACCCAGGGCCACCTACAATTGGGACGTAGGTAGCTGTTCCCCTCCCAACACAGCTAATCCCCCCCGGGACCCCTCCAGCCTAGACATAGGTATCTCTGACCCCACGAATCCCCTCAGCCACGACGGGGCCCCTCCAGCACGGACATAGGTATCTGTGCCCCTACAACCCTCCTAAGATCCCCGAAACCCCTCTAGCCTAGATGCAGGTATCTGTGCCCGCACAGACCCCCTAGGCCACGATGGGATCCCTCCAGCCTTCGACATAGTTATCTGAGATCCCCACAACCCCTCTAAGACCCCCAGAACCCTTCCAGCCTAGACGCAGGTATCTGTGCCCAACACAAACCCCCTAAGGCCCCCAAGACCCCTCTTGCCTGGATGAAGGTATCTGTGCCCCTCACAAACCCTTAAGCCCCCCCAGGATCTCTATAGCCTAGATGTAGGTATCTGTGCACTCTCACGAACACACTGATCCTCCTAGCGACCCCTACAGCATGAACGTAGGTATCTGTACCCCAAAATGCCTCAAAGAAACCCCGGGACCCCTACAGAATCAAAATAGATATCTGTGCCCCCCCATAACTCTCTAACACCCCCAGAACCCCTCCAGCCTGGACGTAGATATTTGTGACCTCCAGGATCCCCCTAAGCCCTCCCCACGACTTCTCCAGCCTGGACATAGGTATCTCTGCCCCCCACAAACCCCCTAAGACCCATAGGGCCCCCACCAGCCTGGTTGTAGCTATATATATGCCACACAAACCCCCTAAGCTCCCAAGGGCCCCCTCCAACCGGGACATAGGTATCTGCGCAACCACAACCCCTTAAATCCCCCAGGGACCACTCCAGACCATACATAGGTTTCTGTGCCCCTCACCAACTCCCTTAACACCTAGGGACCACTACAGCCTGGATGTATGTGTCTGTGCACACCACAACCCCCTAAGCCGTCCAGGGACCTCTCCAGCCCGGATGTTGATATTTGTGTCCCCTATTAATCCCCTAATCCCCACTGGAATGCCTCCAGCCTAGACGTAGCTATCTGTGCCCCCCACGACCCCTAAGCCCCCCAGGGATCTCTACAGCCTCTACATAGGTGTGATGCTCTGTGCATTACTCTGGGTGGCCACACAGTGTCACTGTTGCTCCATGTGGGAAATTCTCTGTGCAATACTCTGTGTGGCCACACGGTGTCACTTTATCTCCAGTCAGGAAATCGATAGTGCCTTACTCTGCATGGCCACAAGGTGTCACTGTTGCACCATGCAGCAAATGTTCTGTGCATTACCCTTTGTGGCCACATGGTGTCACTTGTCAGAGGGGTAGCCCGTGTTAGTCTGGATTTGTAAAAGCAGCAAAGAATCCTGCAGCACCTTATAGACTAACAGACATTTTGGAGCATGTGCTTTCGCGGGTGAATACCCACTTCGTCAGATGCATGTAGTGGAAATTTCCAGGGGCAGGTATATATATGCAGGCAAGCTAGAGATAATGAGGTAGTTCAATCAGGGAGAATGAGGCCCTGTTCTAGCAGATGAGGTGTGAAAACCAAGGGAGGAGAAACTGGTTCTGTAATTGGCAAGCCATTCACAGTCTTTGTTTAATCCTGAGCTGATAGTGTCATATTTGCAGATGAACTGAAGCTCAGCAGTTTCTCTTTGAAGTCTGGTCCTGAAGTGTTTTTGCTGCAGGATGGCCACCTTAAGGTCTGCTATAGTGTGGCCAGGGAGGTTGAAGTGTTCTCCTACAGGTTTTTGTATACTGCCATTCCTAATATCGGATTTGTGTCCGTTTATCCTTTTCCGTAGTGACTGTCCAGTTTGGCCAATGTACATAGCAGCAGGGCATTGCTGGCACATGATGGCGTATATTACATTGGTGGATGTGCAGGTGAATGAACCGGTGATGCTGTGGATGATCTGGTTAGGTCCTGTGATAGTGTCGCTGGTGTAGATATGTGGGCAGAGTTGGCACCGAGGTTTGTTGCATGGATTGGTTCCTGAGCTAGACTTACTATGGTGCAGTGTGCAGTTACTGGTGAGAATATGTTTCAGGTTGGCAGGTTGCCTGTGGGTGAGGACTGGCCTGCCACCCAAGGCCTGTGAAAGTGTGGGATCATTGTCCAGGATGGGTTGTAGGTCCCTGATGATGCATTGGAGAGGTTTTAGCTGGGGACTGTATGTGGTGGCCAGTGGAGTCCTGTTGGTTTCTTTCTTGGGTTTGTCTTGCAGTAGGAGGCTTCTGGGTACACGTCTGGCTCTGTTGATCTGTTTCCTTATTTCCTCGTGTGGGCATTGTAGTTTTGAGACTGCTTGGTGGAGATTTTGTAGGTGTTGGTCTCTGTCTGAGGGGTTAGAGCAGATGCAGTTGTACCTCAGTGCTTGGCTGTAGACAATGGATCGTGTGATGTGCCCGGGATCGAAGCTGGAGGGAAGAAGTTAGGCATAGCAGTCGGTAGGTTTTCGGTATAAGGTGGTGGTAATGTGACCATCATTTATTTGCACCGTGGTGTCTAGGAAGTGGACCTCCCATATAGATTGGTCCAGGCTGAGGTTGATGGTGGGGCGGAAGCTGTTGAAATCATGGTGGAATTTTTCCAGAGACTCCTTCCCATGGGTCCAGATGATGAAGATGTCATCAATGTAGCGTAGGTAGAGAAGGGGCGTGAGTGGACGAGAGCTGAGGAAGGGTTGTTCCAGGTCAGCCATAAAAATATTGGCATATTGTGGGGCCATGCGGGTGCCAATAGTTGTGCCACTGATCTGGAGTTATATATTGTCATCAAATTTGAAATAGTTGTGTGTTAGGATAAAGGCACAGAGCTCAGCAGCCAGTTGTGCTGTGGCATCATCAGGGATACTGTTCCTGACAGCTTGTATTCTATCTGTGTGTGGGATTTTCGTGTAGAGAGCCTCTACATCCATGGTGGCTAGGATGGTGTTTTCTGGAAGGCCACCAATGCGTTGTAGTTTCCTCAGGAAATCAGTGGTGTCACAGAGATAGCTGGGAGTGCTGGTGGCATAGGGTCTGAGTAGAGAGTCCACATATCCAGACAGTCCTTCAGTGAGAGTGCCAATGCCCGAGATGATGGGGCCTCCAGGATTTCCGGGTTTGTGGATCTAGGGTAGTAGATAGAATAACCCTAGTCGGGTCTCTAAGGGTGTATGTTGATTTGTTCCGGTGTTAGTGTAGGGAGTGTCCTGAGTAGATGTTGCAGTTTCTTAGTGTATTCCTCAGTGGGATCTGAGGGAAGTGGCCTGTAGAATTTGGTGTTGGAGATTTGTCTGGCAGCCTGCTTTTGGTAGTCAGACCTGTTCATGATGACAACAGCACCTCCTATGTCAGCCTCTTTGATGATAATGTCTGGGTGGTTTCTGAGGCTGTGGATGGCATTGCGTTCTGCAGGACTTAGGTTATGAGGCAAGCGATGTTGTTTTAACACAATTTCTGCCTGTGCACGTCGGCGAAAGCATTCAA